>NW_027656260.1:0-120000 GCF_964235325.1 Thermobia domestica | reverse complement strand
GTGATACTTTTTCTGAAACAGCGTCTTTTATACCGTCATTCTTATCATCTGTTGGAACATTTACATTTTGGTCAGGCGAGATTTTGGGTATGGCGATATTTTGGGGCGCGAGGTTTTGGCCCGGCGAGATTTTGGCCCGCGAGGTTTTGGCCAGGCGAGGTTTTCGCCCCGCGAGATTTTGGCCCGCGACGTTTTGGGCGGCGAGGTTTTGGCCAGGCGGGGTTTTGGCCCGGCGAGATTTTGTCCCGCGAGGTTTTGGCCAGGCGAGGTTTCGGCCTGGCGAGATTTTGGGCCGCGAGGTTTTGGGAGGCGAGGTTTTGGCCAGGCGAGGTTTTGGTCCGCGAGGTTGTCGCCGCGAGGTTCTGGCCGCGAGGTTTTGTACCCAAACCCTCGCAACCATTATGGTTTTGAAGCCCTGTTCTAATGTTTATGGCTTTGTCTACCTCCAAGTATTGTATTAGCGTTTTTCTTTTTAGAAGGGGAGGGAAGATAAAGAATACGAATTAAGACAAAATTGTGTTTCTTTATAGAATCAGAAGCAACATCGCATGTTCTTCATGTATGATGATTAAATGTATGTGTACGGGCAACATCGAATCCAAGGTATTTTGATTTGTAGAGTTTAAGTATTCTGCAAATTGGCAGATCCTGGACTAATAGGAGACTCCCCCCTCCCCCCTTAGATTAGGGTCTGAAAATGTTTCTTCCACTTTTTTCAATCTTCAGCTTTTCCTGTAACTCCCAATCACGCCCGGTAGAGTTTATAGTATCTGTTAATTACGTAAATAATAAATTATAATTCACTGTGTACATCGCTTTCTTGCATCTTACTTTAAAGCAAGAAAAAAAGATTTTCTAAACATGCTTACTTCATCTTTGAAAGTTTTTTTTTTCTTCTTTTTTTCTGCTAATACAGTACCGACCAGTTTGTAAGTGTACATTCATACATACCAATCACAGCTATCACGGAAATACCATATCTCTTCATTGTGTCAATTGATCAGGACGCTCACAGTTGGAATGCTTCGTGATTTGTTGATACGTGCATCCAATACGAGATTAAGTTGATATAACAGTAAACAAAATCTTTTTGCCATTACATATGCTTGTTGAAGTTTTTTCATACTTCGCGTGATGTTTCAGCGTCTCTTCATCAGTATGCTGTTTCAATACCCCAGACAGGTGTACGCCACAGAATCACGCATATGCATGGTGGATCTTAAAAATACATCTTTCTCTCTCCTCTCTGCCGCTATACGTATCTTTCATTACCTGTGCAAACGCCGCCATGGCGTGCCCTCTGCTTCATTTACCTGCTCTGTCAATTGTTTGTGAACAATAGAGATGGAGATTAAAGCATTCGTAAATCGACAATTGTCTGGAGACATTCTGACGTTCGTTGCGGAGTTCTTTTGTTATTATTAGTGTTATTGTTGTTGTGTTGATAACCTTTACACCTTTGTATACATATGGAGAAAAAGAAAATGGACTCTTCGTATTCAAACTAATTTCATAGAACTGTATTTGTTTACAGAATAATGAAAATTACTGTGTTCGATTAGGATTATTATAATTTACGGAGATATATCTAACGGAAGTTTCGCGGAGACATACTCGTGGCTTCTCCGCCTGTAGTTTTGCCGTTTACTTGGCCACCTACGTAACTTGGGTATATTTATGACCATCATACAAATAACTCTGTATTCCGTTGCAGTATCGTATACACATTGTCGTTACTGTACAAAACGAAGGCTTTTCGTACCTAGGATTTTAAAATCCAAAAGTACAAAGTACTAGCAATCCAGTGGATCAAATTATTATTGGGGTAGACAGTTGAAGGTTCAGAAGGCAAGACTGTGAAATCTTGAAATGTCCCAAAGACACAACGTTGAAAATTCCGAAAGTTCACGAGGACATAGAACTAAATCCCGAAAGAAAATATATTAGAGATGTCGTTTTAAGAAATCGTCTTTCTACTTTCAGTTCGCTCGCTACGAAATTTGTTGTTCCGTTAGTAGAAGGAGCAACAATCCTCCATAGTTGACGTTAATGGGAGAGATATCTAAACTCATAAGCGTATGTGTCTTATAAGTGGAAACGAGGGCGAGCATGAATGAATGCGAGCCTCATTTGATAAAAGAAATCCTGAGTCTTTATTGAGTGCGAAATCGAGATAGAATGAGCTTCATTAAGGGTAGCAGGCCCTTAGTGAGTGCGGGCTCAGTGAGGTTAATGAATACGAAATTCAAGTGAGGTGAATGTCAGGGAGGCATTGAGGATATATATATATAGCCCTTGGTGAGTGCAAGCCTAATGTGGTTATTGAGCACGAGATCGAGATACTGTGAGTGTCAGTTATGATAGCGAACCTTTATTCCGAGTGCGAACTCAAGATCGAGGTAGCGTGAGTTTCATTTAGATAACGAGCTGGAGCTCGAGTGTGAGATGGCGTCTCAGTGAAGTTCAACTGAATGCGAGTGTGAGATGGCGTCTCAGTGAAGTTCAACTGAATGCGAGTGTGAGATGGCCTGAGTCTCACAGAGATTAGTGAGCACGAGTCCCACTGAGGATAGTGACCCTGAGGCCGAATGAACCTCGCTGCAAAATGACCATCACTACTCAGTGGTGTTGTGCTCTCCTTTTTCTCCGATTGACTTTCGGTATATAATATGGAAAATCTTAAAAAAAAAAAAAAAAAAAGTACGGAATATAGAGATGAAAATTAAAATTAAAACAGCACTGTCACGTGTACACCACGCGGAGGAAGATCTTGAAAGAATGAAATGAAATCTTAAAGTTTTACGTCCCACAGTTATGCCGGCTAGGTTAAAGGAGACGGTGATGATGAGGAATGAAATGGTGGAATGAAGAAAGTAGGAGGAAACAGGGAAACCCCGAGAAAACCCACGCACACAGTGTTTGTCCACCACAAAGCTCACTTGACTGGAGCTGGGATCGAACCAAGGACCCAATGCACCAGAGGTGAACGCTCATTGGTAGAGCGCTTACCTTTGGTGCTCGGGATCCTTGGTTCGATCCCCGGCTAAGCAAGCTTATGGTACACATCGTGTCTGTTTTTTCGGGGTACTTCCGCTTCTTCCAATTTTCTCATTCCATCACTTCTTCCATCATCATTCATTGTCTCCCTTAGCCTGAAGGGCATAATCTTGAGACGTTAAACTGAAATCATTTAGAAACGAAGGGGAAGGCATACTACTAGACAATATAGTGAAGTTAAGGAGTATACAAAAACAGAATTGAAGCAGGGGTAAAAGTGCGGGGAACGTGGGTGGACGACGTTCTCTCACCTCCAAAAATTATGTACGGCGTTTCGCCAGTTCCTAAATAATACAACGGACAAAGATAGGCAGGGGGACGGCGTGACGTCATTCCTCTACCTACCGTCCCCTTACCTTTTCATATCCACTTTTACCTCTGGATTGAAGATGTGTTGAAGAATTTCGCATTGATTTATTTGTTTATTCTGAGTATGTTGTACTATCCTTTGAAATTTTCTTCTCCACACTTTCGTCTGTAACGAACAATCCGTTATTCATTTTTTTTTTTTTTGTTCATTCCTCGTTCTTATTATTTCTTTCCTTTTTGTTACCTTGAAGTTCCTCTTCGTAGTAAAATTTCGTTTTTCAAATATTAGATTCTCGTTATTACCTTCTTAAAGTTTTAAAATTGCTAGCTGCAACTTCGTCATTACCTGTTTCTTAACTGATCGCTATCGAATATCTGCTTCTGGGAAAAGTCATGAAGTATTTGACCCAATTTTTAGAATCCTTGTTGTACAACTCTTGCTGTAATCGATCTTTTGCATCTCCATTATGGCTTCTAGCGCTTTCCACGTGTGCAGTCTTTCTCTCTACTTGAGGTTCTTGAACTATATGAAACATATTAATTTAATTAATTCATGGATTGCGTACATAATTCGATCACTTCTTTTTCGTTCTTCTTTCTCTCCACTTTCGCTTTTCTGTCATAAAATTGCTCTGCTACTTATAGATATACGGTATGCGATACTACGTTATATCATCATTTTATAGCAAATATTAACAGATTATGTGTTATACATGTATTTATTCACATATTGTGTGTCGTGACTTGAAAAGCGATGATTGATCGATATGTGCGCATTTCGAAATATAAGTCTTCAAATGTATTCATCATATGGAATCCTAAATATGAATGTTTGTATGTAAAGATATATAGCTTGCAGTATGCATTATTTCTGAAGAATAATACTTTACAAATAATAATAATAATAATAATAATAATAATAATAATAATAATAATAATAATAATAATAATAATAATAATAATAATAATAATAATAATAATAATTATAATTATTATTATTATTATTATTATTATTATTATTATTATTATTATTATTATTATTATTATTATAGTTTGAATTAACAGTTTGAACAAGATGTAAAAAGTCTTTTCCTGTAAAGGAAGGGGTGAAGTGACATACTATTGCAAACACGGACAATTATTGACCTGGGGCACCATAGTTCAGTGCTAGCCCTCACCTCTAGTGTAAGGCATCCCTGGTTTGATCCCATACCACGTGAGTTTATGGTGAGTAAAGTTGTGTTTGTTGGTTTTCCTGAGGTTCTTCCGTTTTATCTCACATTCTCACTTCATCACTATCATTAATTATCCATTTCCTTTAGAACATGAAGGACATCACATAACCTTGGGATTAAAAGTAAAGATTTTATTTATTGTTATTTTTATAATTGAAAACGCTCATACTTATTTGTTAGCCGAGAATAATTCCGACTATCTTTCATCCAGAAGTACGCAAAAGTTTGTTCACAGTAACAGTTGGAAAACGAAGAAAAATGTGAAATATATTTATGACTTTGAGTTTAGTCCCTTTCAGCAGCGAGACTATGTGAGACGTAGACCTACTGCTTAACTTGTGACCCGAACTGCATGAACCCCGCAGGGAATCGAACCCAGGTCTCTCACGCTAAAGTTGCGTACGCTAGCCGCTTAACTACGAGAGAGCTCGTGGAAGATATTTTCCAAACTATTGGAAAATAGGTGATAGTTATGAACATAGTTTAGCGTGGAACAGGTTCTACTGTATCTTCATCATGAATCGATCGTTCACTTGAACTAAACCAAACTGCTAGCTTACACAAGACCAATGGCCGGCCGGCAGACTGTATGTTGAATATGTGGTCAGCACATTGGCTTATATTACCATTATTTCTGGTTTCTGGAGTTCGCTGCTTCGATGCTCTGGATCAGCATAGAAAATTCTGGCCCTAATCAGGAGTTGGAGCCAAGATCACACATATAAAAAAACATGCGCGCTCTTAATCATACGGTTACACGGGATCGATGTTCAATCACTTTCTGTTAATAGGCTGAGAACATTCCGTGCGATAATTCGCACCCAGATTCTTTTATTTTTCAGTAACACATAGCCACTTCCTTAACGGACCAGTTTGCTCAGGTACCGTTTCTCCTTAGTGCAATGTAATAATCGTCGTAAGAAAGCCTATGAACATAGTGTATTTTGCGGAAGCACATATGCGTACGTGTTGGAACGCATCATTAACTAGCTGCACTATTAAAAAGACGATGCCTTGTCTTGTTCGTTCTATTCCCAACAGTAAAAAAGAAAGTAAACGGTTGAACTTGAGAGATGCAGCATCTTTATTTATGTCCAAGTGTAGCGAGAGGTGATAGGTGGGATGGAGGAAGTGTAGTCACAGGACTTCTATTCCTTCAATACTTTTTTTTCGTTTTCTTTTCGTTTATTTCTGAACTGTATTCGTATGACGTACTTTTCAAAAGTTGTTTGTACATTGTAAACGTAGTGAGAATCGTATAGAAGCAGTGGCGTATTTAGGGGGAGGGCTTCCGGGCTTAAGCCCCCCCCCCGAAATCTTACTTACTATAGTAAAGTATATGAAATATCTTGCAGAATGTTCACATTTTCACGCAACTCCCCCCCCCGAAAGTTAGTAAAGCCCCTCCCGAAACAAAATCGTAAATACGCCACTGTATAGAAGTATCAATCTCCGAATATCAGCACGATAATTGTGCAAGGCGAATCAACAGTAACAAATCTGAGTGTTATAAATAACATAGCAAAATTCATTATATTGAGTAGCATAAATCTATATAACTTCCACATATTTTGAAAGCCCATTCTATAAAATGAATTCTAAAGTGTCGCTTTAAATTATTTTCAGTCGTATTTGAGAGACCGAAGTCAATGCGTTGTATATAAAGAATCTCTGGTGTATGCAAGTGGAGTTTTCGAGTTTTAACCCCTCTTGAACAGTATATTATGGAAAATATACATTTATCTTACTAAGATATGTAAAACACGAATATCCTGAAATATTGTGAGCTTGTGTGCTTGACCTCACAACAGAATAGTAATTGACTGATTTTTTAATTTTTTTTTTAAACTTTTACAGTTAATTCCTGTGTATCTGCAAAAATCTTCTTTTACCAATTGCGTTGTCACAGAAGGGCGACTGCTCTCTATTTCTTGTTTTAATTACCACTTTTATATGCTCTTAGGCTAAATGAGACGGGTGATTAATGATTGTGCATGATCATGAAATAATTGGTGGAATGAGAAAATGTGGAAGGAAACGGGAGAACTTTGAGAAAACTCACAGACACGATCAGGGCCGGATCCAGGATTGTCTGAGAGGGGTGCACCAATGCATCAGTAACTACCAAAATAACCAATCATACGGAAACTCTTTAAAGTGACATGTGACAATATTCTTTACCCCTGACAACACTGATGCATAGAACAAAGGGTCGCAAGTGTTATGCAGGAGGAAAAATGTTGTTTCCTCCTGACTTCCGTTTTCTTCAGTACTTGACAAATTTTATATTGTTTTTCTTGGTGAGTCCTTTTCCTTCAATTTTTTGAAAATCGACTTAAACTTTTGCTTTTGCAAAGCTCTTCTTTCTTTTAAGCCCCAAAAAGGAAGCGTGATGGCAGAAAGTTTTGAAAAGTGTTGCTATTTTCACTGCTAGCATCTAATTTTAGATAGTCTATATTTACAACGAAGGAGGGGTGCACGTGCACCTTTGCACCCCCCTCCCTAAACCCGGCCCTGGACACGACACACGATATTGTCTACCATAAACTAACTTTCTGTCCTTTACATAGACACTCCTATCTCTTGAAACTGAGTACACCACCTATGAATGAAATTGTTGGATGGAGGATACTTCCTGAACTGAGTCTAGAAGAGCCTTTTTAGACAATGGTAATTCAGAGACTTTCATGAAGTTTGAGTACATGAATTATCTTCTCTGTGTTGTGTGCTGCCATCTTGCAAAAACTTCCCTCCAGCGACCAAATTCGGAACCATTGGACACCAACTGAAACAAAAGAAAACTTCATGAATATCTTCATCAATCTACCTAGTTAAGCATCTGGTTAAAAGTTATACTCAACTTGTATAATTGCATTGTAAGAACAACAAAAATATTAAGTACCATGTTACAATTCATTTAATGTAAAAGATACTTTTACTCGTACCACAACTCTGTTTAATTAAATTTTTCTGTTAATGAATTCGTATCTATGCCACGGCCGTTAACAACATATGATTCACGTGCTTATAAAACCTACATTTCCAAATAGCATATTTAAATTGTCGAATGATTGATGTAACTTTTTTTTTTTAATTTACACCTAAAATTGACTAATTCTTGCGCTTAGTTTGCAACAGAAAAAGCCTAAGTTTCTCTTCTGATTTTAATAACCTTTGCAAGCAAGAAAAAGAAACAAAAGAACTATTCACAAATTCAGAAATTAAGTGTCAAAAAAAGAAGAAAAAAAGAAACGAAACCTAAACTGCGGAATTTGTTCATGTACGTATATGTATGAGTAAAACATTAAGTGAGAAACTGTGTTCTTGTGTTTTTGTCTTCTTCTTTTGTTAATTTCTGTATGATCATTGTAAAGTGAAGTTGTTAATTTGGAGCGGTATTTTTCAAAAAAGACTAATCAAGCAAGAAAATTTACAGGAAATTATCTTAATTGACTGCTGTTTTTTCTTTAAAAAAAGCGATTTAATTTAAGAAAAGAGGGGGAAAAAACTATTTTTCAGTTAATCATCTACTGCCGTTCCGCACAATTGACTTCACAACAGAAAGTATTTTGTTGCATATTATCAAATTATTCATTTCCCTAGTTCTTTTTAAATGTTTATTATGAAATATGGAAATAATAATAATAAAGAAAAGTCTAACTGTTTTTAAAAGCGCGTGCCAAATTGTTTTTGTTAGATTGTTTAAAATAATACTTACTCAAAAAAAAGAAAAGGAGCTTTTTCGAAACTCTGCTTAATATTATATTATGAAATACTTGAATATAATAAGTAAGCAGAAAGTTAATTATTGAATGGAATTTTTAGGACATTTAATTCTAGGGTATTACCTAATTTTTGGGACCCTGTTTTTCTTCCCCATTTAATTATCACTAAATTGTAAGATCACCCATTTTTCTAATTACAAGAAGCTTCTTTCCCTCGCCCCCTTCCCCCCCCCCCAAAAAAAAGCCTGATGTATACAGTACATTTTAACTCTTTTGGATTTTTGTTTCTCCTCTTCCCTTCCAGATGTTGCTGAATATAGGATCAGTGCATTATAAGGACTTACCCGGCTTACTTAGCTTAATGTTGGAGATAAATGTTTACATTACGTGAGCAGCTTATCTTTTGACAATTATGTTGAATTGTAAATGGGGTAATAATATTCCTTTGTCGACTAACATCTTATCGCATTGGAATACTACTACTTGTGAGATCAGCGAAGTTAAGTAGTACTGAGTCTGGTCAGTGAAAGGATGTTTTACCGTTCCTACTCATCAGGTAGCGCTCGTATTGCGGCGTGTACCTAGCGTCGTGAGGACAACTTGGAGCTGCACCAGTAGTAGTTTTAGTATTTCTTTTTCATACCTGCATACAGTGCAGTTGTTCAAAGAGTATTTTCTACGTTAAATGTTCAGCCGACAGATGAGAGAAGCAACTAGATGGTTTTTATACTGTAAAATTCATATCAAATATTTGTATTGAAACACATAACATGTACAGATTGCTATGATACAATAGTCTCGATCTAAGACAGATTTCCTGAAGTTTAAAGTGGTAAAAAATACCTGAAAACCATTTCATGAAAATATTGTGTTCTCGTTTTTTAAAATTCGTATTGTATTTTTAGATTTTTACTGAAAGCTAAAGAGGATGTTGAACTTGGTTATGAGTAAGTGGTTACCTTTTTGTCTTTAGTGGAGGATAACCGAATTCGACTTCGGTAGGAATACTATTAAAACGAAATATCTTTTCAGAAGAAGGGAGAGGGGCGTTACCCACTTGTAAGTTATCGTAAACTATTTCGGTACTTTCATGAGTTTTGATCCAACACGGAAGTTTGACTACAATAACATGACACTCTGAATGGCATAGGCCTATTTTTATTAAAATGTGACTATTAAAACACTAAATTCATCAAATTTTGACCTGCATTTAAAAAATTAACCGAATTCACCCGGTCTGGGTCAAACTCGGCATGGTGGTAGAGGTTGAGAAGGTGTACAAGCATGTGTAATGTTATGGTATGTAGGCTTTTGATTCTCGAATTGGGTTATCAAATTTTGGGTTACTTTCAGTTAACTTACAAGGAACGGACATGAACCTGTCATCCGGATATCCGAACCAAACCTAGTCCATTCGATAAACATTACAAAGATATGTTCATGCACAAAAAATTAGGTGCCATGGACAACGGAGTAAGTCCCTGGGGCTCATTAACCCTGTTAGTATAAAGAAAATCGTAGACTCGCAGTGAAGTAGCTATTGCATCAACACTTTATTAAAAAGTCATGGTTTATAGTTCATTCTATTCAGCATGAAACAAGCATTCCAGAGATTCTACGTATTGGAGCCCATAACGTACTTGAACAGAGAAGACTGGGAGAATGTTGGAAAAAATCCCTCCCATCAACTTTAGACCCCTCTGGAGTAGCCCCGGATAAAACCACACAATTCAAATGTACCTCGACAAATAATATAGGGGATAAGAAATGTGTGTACCAAGTTTTGTATTGATAGACAGTATAGGTATGAGGGGAATGCGTTTATTGGTATACAAGTTTTTCGTCCGTCTATCAACACAAATCTTGGTACACACATTTCTTATCCCCTATTGTATTTGTCGAGATACATTTGGATTGTTTGGTTTAACCAGAGCTACTTTAGAGGGGTCCAAAGTTGATGGGAGGGATTTTTGGAAGGAACTTTCCCGACATTCTCCCAATTTTGCCTGTTCAAGTCCGTTATGGGTCACAATACGTAGCACCTCTGGAAAGCTTGTTTCATGCTGAAGTGAATGAACCATGACTTTTCAATGAACACTATTGATGCAATAGCTATTTCACTGCGAGTTTACGATTTTCTTTATACTAACAGGATTAATGGGCCCCAGGGACTTTCTCCGTTGTCCATAGCACTTTTTTTTTTTTTTTTTTTTTTTTGCATGAACATATTTTGTAATGTTTATCGAATGGACTAGGTTTGATTCGAATGTCCGGATGACAGGTTCATGTCCGTTCCTTGTTAGTATGTCTATAAAACATGCACTTAGAAATTCTTAAAATGTTGAACATCATTATCTTAAAATATTGATGCTAGATGGCCGTACAAACACAAGTGAAGCTATAAAGACTGATATTCCCCCTTCCTTTGAGGTCCAAATTTATACTGAATATAACTTTATTGTACTTTACAATTATTATTTTTTTTTAATATTTATTTATAGATACTTCTGAGCATTACCGGCATGTTACTTCAAGCCCGTTACGTATAAGGGATGACATCCCTGGGGAAGCACACTATCCTGGTTAGGGAGGAAGGAAGAAAAGAATGGGAAAGAAGGAAGTGGTCTGGGACCTGTAGTAGTAATCGCGTCACTTTGCCTAACTTTTTGGCCCCTGGGTCCCTGCCTCAGGACCCATGGTCCCTGGCCGGGGTCAATGACCTAGGGGTACCTAGGACCACCCCCTCTAAATTTTGGCAGGGGTACCATGGCCCACCCCCTAAATTTTGGCAGGGGTACATAGGACCACCCCCCTTAAATTTTGGAAATTGCCAAATCTAAAAATTTGGTATAGTAGCCTAGGACCATAGTATGTACCTCTATTAGTATTGGGTGTCTATGTCGTTCCCTTTCATGAGTAAAAAATTGCCAAAAATTCAAATTTCGGAGGTTTTTGACCTAATTTATCCCCTTGGATGAGGTATTATTACCCTATATCGTTATATGGGCGTATACAGGGGTCCATTACCTTTCATAAGACATGGGTATATTAATGCACCCCTTGAAAAATTTGGGAGGGGTACCTTGGCCCACCCCTTCAATTTTGGAAATTGCCCAATTTCAACATTGGGTATTATAGTACAGGACCCTAATATGTATTATGATAAATTTGGGTGGTCCACCTCATTCTCTTTTAGGGGTACATAGGACCACCCCCCTTAAATTTTGGAAATTGCCAAATCTAAAAATTTGGTGTGGTAGCCTAGGACCATAGTATGTACGTCTATTAGTATTGGGTGTCTATCTCGTTCCCTTTCATGGGTAAAAAATTGCCAAAAATTTAAATTTCGGGGTTTTTTGACCTAATTTATCCCTTTGATGAGGTATTATTACCCTATATAGTTATATGGACGTATACAGGGGTCCATTACTTTTCATAACATATGGGTATATTAATGCACCCCTTGAAAAATTTGGGAGGGGTACCTTGGCCCACCCCTTAAATTTTGGAAATTGACCAATTTAAACATTGGGTATTATAGTACAGGACCCTAATATGTATCATGATAAATTTGGGCGGTCCACCTCGTTTCCTTCCAGGGGCACAAAATTGCCAAAATATAAACGTAAGCAATACGTTATACCACGTGTTTGATTTTTGGTCGATTTTATCCCCTTTGATGAGATGTTATTACCTTATATGGTTATATGGTCATGTATAGGGGTCCATTACCTTTCATAAGATATCGGTATATTTGTACACTCCTTTAAAAATTTGGGAGGGGTACATTGGCCCACCCCATAAATTTTGGAAATTGTCCAATTTAAACATTTGGTATTATAGTACCGGACCTTAACGTGTATTATTATGATAAATTTGGGTGTTCCACCTCGTTCCCTTTTAGGGGTACAAAATTGTCAAAATATAAACGTAAGCAATACGTTGTACCACGTGTTTGGTCTTTTGGCCCAATTTATCCTCTTGGATGAGGTTCTATTACCTTATATGGTTATATGGTTATGTATAGGGGTCTATTCCCTATCATAAGACATAGGTACATTTGTGCACTCCTTTAAAATTTTTGGGAGGGGTACTTTGGCCCACCCCTTAAATTTTGGAAATTGCTCATTTTATATATTTGGTATTATAGTACCGGACCTTAACATGTATTATTATGATAAATTTGGGTGTTCCACCTCGTTCCCTTTTAGGGGTACGAAATTGCCAAATTTTAGCACAACCACGTGTTTGGTCTTTTGGCCCAATTTATCCTCTTGGATGAGGTCCTATTACCTTATATGGTTATATGGTCATGTATAGGGGTCCATTACCTATCATAAGACATAGGTACATTTGTGCACTCTTTAAATTTTTTTTGGGAGGGGTACTTTGGCCCACCCCTTAAATTTTGGAAATTGCTCATTTTATATATTTGGTATTATAGTACTGGACCCTAACATGTATTATGATAAATTTGGGTAGTTCACCTTGTTCCCTTTCATGCGTAAAAAAAATTGCCAAATTTTACTACAACCACGTGTTTGGTATTTTGGTTCACCCCTTGGATGAGGTCCTATTACCTTATATGATTATATGGTTATGTATATTGGTCTATTCCCTATTATAAGACATGGGTATATTGATGCACCCTTTAAAAAATTTGGGAGGGGTATCTTGACTCATCCACTCAGTTTTAGAAATTGATTAATATAAGCATTTGGTATCTTCGTACAGGTCTTCAATATGTACCACTATAAATTTGGATGGTCCACATCGTTCCCTTTCATGGGTAAAGAACTACCAAAAATCAAATTTCGGATGTTATTGACCCCTATTTAATACGTTATATGGTTTATTAACTCTATATGTTTATGTTCTCTTTTAAATTTGGGAATTATCAAATAACAAAATTCGGTAAACGTTTTCTAGGACCCATTGGTATTCCTCTTATGGCCAAATATTCAAAATTTAAAGGTTATTGACCGGCTTTATTATTGAATAAGTACAGGATTTATTACTTTTTCATAAGACACAGGTGTATTTGTGTACCAATCTTAAAGTTGGGGAGGGGTACATTTCTTATTGTCATATCAATAATTGGTAATTGTTCTTTGGGTAAATCATTGTGAAATATGAGTATGATCACGTGATCAGTTATTGACCTATGATGGGATTAGGAGTCCAGGACATTGGTACATTTAAACTTTGTAGGATAATTTGAGAATGCGTCATTGGTATTGATTATTCCCCGCCAAATATAAACGTAAGCAATACGATGTACCACGTGATTGACCTTGATGAGGTAGTGTACAGGGATACATAGCTATCCTTATTGAATCTTATGACTCATAGTCTTAAGGGAATACATGCTACAACACTGGCAAAGTTATTGTTAATGCAGTTTCATTGGTTGATCACTATCTTTCGTGCAATCTGATTGGTTGATCACTGTCTTTCGTGCAATCTGATTGGTTGCTGATTTTCAAATCTTTGCTGTATTCAGTTTTAAGTTTTGTTGTTTGAAATTTTTTTGTTTCGAAATTTTTTGTTTGAAACTTTGGTTTGAAAACTCTTGTTTCAAATTTGTGTTTGAATTTTTTTGTTTCAGAATTTTGTTTGAAAATTTGTTTCAAAATTTTTTTGAAAATATTTTTGTTTGAAATTTTTGTTTCAAATTTTTTTTTGTTTAAAGATTTTTTGTTTTGAAATTTTTCGTTTCCAGATTTTTTTTGTTTAAAATTTTTTTTCAACATTTTGTTTGAAAATTTTTTTCGTTTCAAAATTTTGTTTCCAAATTTTTTCGTTTCAAAAATTTTGTTTCAAAGTTCGGTTTGACATTTTTAAAAGTTTGTGCACTCATTAGTAAAGAACCGGAACTGTTTAGAACAAAAACCTCTGGCAACATTGTGGTGCAATAGTACACGTCAGAACATGATAATGCAACGTCATCAGTTTTGCATCATATATAAGTATCGTTGGAGTTAGTATTCATAATAACGTCATCATGGCTACTTGTCTGCAGTTTCTAAACACACGTGATGTGATGAAATCATTTACCAAGATTACTGATTTACAACAGAATGTACCTCATAGAATCTTAGCTAGCCAAATGATACCTACAAAGTTTGGATTAAGAATCGTAGTGAAGCTTGAAAATGATAAGAATATAATTTTACCAGCAAGATATTTTCCCATGGAAACATCAAAACAAGAAGAAGTGCTGCGTTTCTTAAATACTGGATCTGTATCTTTATGTTACAAAGGATTCTTGGGTCGAAGTCATCAATTTGAATTTAGTACATAGCCGGATTCGTCAGCAATTGTGATAAAATCATGAATTCAAACGTCAGCACATCAGACATAGTTGTATGAATTTGGTTGGGCAGCATGACGTCAGCAACTGTGATGAAACCATGAATTCAAATGTCAGCACATTCCTTTCCAATGACGTCAGCCGTAGTTCTATAAATCAACCAATACCCTGTCATCCCACGAAATCATTTGTGCAAGTGCTTTTCAGGAGGAAAGATGTGTACTTCTAACGATAAAGAGTTCATCTTCGCAAGCTATTATCCAATAAATATATTTCAAACAAAACATGTGATGATTGGTATCAGTGCTAGAACATTTGAACCAGTGATTCGATTGGGCAAAGCAGAACAATTTGGTGTACAACTGACCTGTGAAGAATGGCAAATATTATGTTCACGAATCGACCAAATGAACGATTATTTTCATGATGAGCTAAATGTGACCATAGTCAAATCATTAGGCTCAAATCATGAAGTGGTGATGCGTACAGTCCTCGAAGAGAAGATGGTGCTGTTACGTAAAAAGAGTACATTCCATGTCCATCGCAACATGGTGTATCTAACGCAAACAGAATGGAACAAATTCATCAGCGTATTTCAGTGTGTGAAACATGCAGTGGAAGTGTGTAACAAAACAAGTATATTCCTGAAAAAGTACTATTTTGAAAAATGTGTTATGCATATTGTACAACATGTATCTAGATATTGTGATGGTTGTCAACATCGTTCGTGGGTGCATACCTGTATTGATAAACAGTTTATTTGTGATCAAATGGACATTGAGTTTCCACCAATTGATATTGCATTAGACCTTAAAAGACTTCAATTGGAATTAAAATTATATGCTAAAGACAGACTAGTGCAAGAAGTTCAAAATACATTGCATCGACAATATCCAGAACCACTATCTGGTATGGATGTATGTGGAGTGTAATAAAACGATCCATTTCAATGAATTGTGTTTTTTCATTTCAAGTACAGCCCCATGTTCTGACGTGTACTATTTCACCACAATGTTGCCAGAGGTTTTTGTTCTAAACAGTTCCGGTTCTTTACTAATGAGTGCACAAACTTTTAAAAATGTCAAACCAAACTTTGAAACAAAATTTTTGAAATAAAAAAATTTGGAAACGAAAAATTTCGAAACAAATTTTCAAAGAAAAAAATTCAAACCAAATTTTCTTCTAAGCAGTTCCGGTTCTTCACTAATGAGTGCATAAACTTAAAAATTTGAAACAAAAATTTCGAAACAAAAATGTTCAAACAAAAAATTTTAAACAGAAAAAAATTCGAACATTTTTTAAACTAAAATTTCAAACAAATATTTTTTTAGTTTTGAAACGAAAAAAAATTTCAAACAAAATTTTGAAACAAAAAATTTCAAAACAAAAAATCTTTAAACAAAAAAAAATTTGAAACAAAAATTTCAAACAAAAATTTTTTAAAACAAAACTAGAAACAAAATTTTCAAACAAAATTCTGAAACAAAAAAAATTCAAACACAAATTTGAAACAAGAGTTTTCAAACCAAAGTTTCAAACAAAAAATTTCGAAACAAAAAAATTTCAAACAACAAAACTTAAAACTGAATACAGCAAAGATTTGAAAATCAGCAACCAATCAGATTGCACGAAAGATAGTGATCAACCAATCAGATTGCACGAAAGATAGTGATCAACCAATGAAATTGCATTAACAATAACTTTGCCAGTGTTGTAGCATGTATTCCCTTAAGACTATGAGTCATAAGATTCAATAAGGATAGCTATGTATCCCTGTACACTACCTCATCAAGGTCAATCACGTGGTACATCGTATTGCTTACGTTTATATTTGGCGGGGAATAATCAATACCAATGACGCATTCTCAAATTATCCTACAAAGTTTAAATGTACCAATGTCCTGGACTCCTAATCCCATCATAGGTCAATAACTGATCACGTGATCATACTCATATTTCACAATGATTTACCCAAAGAACAATTACCAATTATTGATATGACAATAAGAAATGTACCCCTCCCCAAATTTAAGATTGGTACACAAATACACCTGTGTCTTATGAAAAAGTAATAAATCCTGTACTTATTCAATAATAAAGCCGGTCAATAACCTTTAAATTTTGAATATTTGGCCATAAGAGGAATACCAATGGGTCCTAGAAAACGTTTACCGAATTTTGTTATTTGATAATTCCCAAATTTAAAAGAGAACATAAACATATAGAGGTAATAAACCATATAACGTATTAAATAGGGGTCAATAAATCCGAAATTTGATTTTTGGTAGTTCTTTACCCATGAAAGGGAACGATGTGGACCATCCAAATTTATAGTGGTACATATTGAAGACCTGTACGAAGATACCAAATTCTTATATTAATCAATTTCTAAAACTGAGTGGATGAGTCAAGATACCCCTCCCAAATTTTTTAAAGGGTGCATCAATATACCCATGTCTTATAATAGGGAATAGACCAATATACATAACCATATAATCATATAAGGTAATAGGACCTCATCCAAGGGGTGGAACCAAAATACCAAACACGTGGTTGTAGTAAAATTTGGCAATTTTTTTTACGCATGAAAGGGAACAAGGTGAACTACCCAAATTTATCATAATACATGTTAGGGTCCAGTACTATAATACCAAATATATAAAATGAGCAATTTCCAAAATTTAAGGGGTGGGCCAAAGTACCCCTCCCAAATTTTTAAAGGAGTGCACAAATGTACCTATGTCTTATGATAGGGAATAGACCCCTATACATAACCATATAACCATATAAGGTAATAGAACCTCATCCAAGAGGATAAATTGGGCCAAAAGACCAAACACGTGGTACAACGTATTGCTTACGTTTATATTTTGACAATTTTGTACCCCTAAAAGGGAACGAGGTGGAACACCCAAATTTATCATAATAATACACGTTAAGGTCCGGTACTATAATACCAAATGTTTAAATTGGGCAATTTCCAAAATTTAAGGGGTGGGCCAAAGTACCCCTCCCAAATTTTTAAAGGAGTGTACAAATATACCGATATCTTATGAAAGGTAATGGACCCCTATACATGACCATATAACCATATAAGGTAATAACATCTCATCAAAGGGGATAAAATCGACCAAAAATCAAACACGTGGTATAACGTATTGCTTACGTTTATATTTTGGCAATTTTGTGCCCCTGGAAGGAAACGAGGTGGACCGCCCAAATTTATCATGATACATATTAGGGTCCTGTACTATAATACCCAATGTTTAAATTGGTCAATTTCCAAAATTTAAGGGGTGGGCCAAGGTACCCCTCCCAAATTTTTCAAGGGGTGCATTAATATACCCATATGTTATGAAAAGTAATGGACCCCTGTATACGTCCATATAACTATATAGGGTAATAATACCTCATCAAAGGGGATAAATTAGGTCAAAAAACCCCGAAATTTAAATTTTTGGCAATTTTTTTACCCATGAAAGGGAACGAGATAGACACCCAATACTAATAGACGTACATACTATGGTCCTAGGCTACCACACCAAATTTTTAGATTTGGCAATTTCCAAAATTTAAGGGGGGTGGTCCTATGTACCCCTAAAAGGGAATGAGGTGGACCACCCAAATTTATCATAATACATATTAGGGTCCTGTACTATAATACCCAATGTTGAAATTGGGCAATTTCCAAAATTGAAGGGGTGGGCCAAGGTACCCCTCCCAAATTTTTCAAGGGGTGCATTAATATACCCATGTCTTATGAAAGGTAATGGACCCCTGTATACGCCCATATAACGATATAGGGTAATAATACCTCATCCAAGGGGATAAATTAGGTCAAAAACCTCCGAAATTTGAATTTTTGGCAATTTTTTACTCATGAAAGGGAACGACATAGACACCCAATACTAATAGAGGTACATACTATGGTCCTAGGCTACTATACCAAATTTTTAGATTTGGCAATTTCCAAAATTTAAGGGGGGTGGTCCTATGTACCCCTGCCAAAATTTAGGGGGTGGGCCATGGTACCCCTGCCAAAATTTAGAGGGGGTGGTCCTAGGTACCCCTAGGTCATTGACCCCGGCCAGGGACCATGGGTCCTGAGGCAGGGACCCAGGGGCCAAAAAGTTAGGCAAAGTGACGCGATTACTACTCCTGTATGTTAGGTATTATCCCGACATTTGTCTGATGTGAATGAGGAAGAAAAAAACTCACTCAGAATGGCTAGCCTGAAAAAGCTATTGCACTATTCATCAAAGGCTAGGGCGTTGGCGACTACACTACACGTGGCCATCCTTTACAATTTATTATCAAAATGACACATGGGTGACTTTATCTTCTTCTCTTCCTTTAACTAAATCCAGAATCAGCGTTGTTTTGAATTCTTTCGTACCGGATATGGGTCATATTACTAGATCATAAACAAGTTCCTTATCTGAAATGCTTCATTCTTGCCACATTTTGCCTTTATTTATACCCTTCTTTTTAGTTACTAATTTGTTAAGTGTATTATGATCACATTTCTTGTATCTGACTAGCGTACTATGCAGTGCTTCTACCCTGTTCTTGGTATTGCTATGATGTAATTAACCCACGATAATTCTTTTACTTCGCAGGCGCAGCGACTAGCGCAGTATGAGCACTATCTACAGTCAATCGTTGACAATACTCGACATGACCACCCAGATGTGGAAGACCTCAACACGGCTAAAGCCAAGGCGAAGCAGGTCAGTATTTTGCTAAATGCTTTTTATAATGTGCGTGTGATGTATGATAATGTATGATAATTGTCAAGTATTGCTGTATGTTTTGGGATTTAGTTGTTCAACTTACGGGGTAAGATTAGGTTCCTCTTGAGCCATGCTTAACCTAATCCTTGGACAAATTATTTTAGGTCTTGAAGGCTAAATGGAAAGTCAGGTAAGGTTTATCTAATCCAAATTCAAGGTCAAGTGTTCATCTATCATATCATTGTGACCTACAACTTCGTTCATCTCAAAGTTATGTATTTATAAGTTCAGGAAAGGGTGATAATTTGTTCTACAGCTACGTATTCATTGGACTTCATACAAACATGTCCTCCTTGTTAATATAGTTGCTACAACCAGTGGCGGATCCAGAAATTGTTTTTGAGGGGGGCTGGAACAAAATAATTTAGAAAAACAGTAGAACTCATTTTTGCTGCTCAAATTTTTAATAGTAATATATAATACACTTGCGTATAGTTAAAAATAGGTTAGTTCATGGAGCCAAAGAAGTGTCGTTACCTGATATACTACTTATCTATTTAAAAGGTTTATTTTATTAATATTCTTACATTGTTCAATGTATCTCATTGTAATATTTTTTTCTTATTTTTTAAAAAAATCCGGGAGATACATAAAAATACATGAAATATTTTGTAACAAAGAATACATATCATAAACTTCACGATAAAACATAACTAAATCAGTTGAGAAAGCTCCAAGAGCACTGCTAGAACGAACTTTCAAAGAAATAATCTTTTCGAAATTTATATGAAACTGTATATTATATTTATTTGATTAAATCCAGTAGATAATACACTTACATAGGTGGAACCTGTGTATTAGGGGATTTATTGAATTAGCTATATTGAACTGTCATTTTTTTTAAATCACCGTATATACACTGAAAATGCAAATATAACCAGTGGCCACTGGTTACTATTTGCTACCAAAATGTTCACCATCCTCTTAGGTATTGATCAACATCGATATCATCTCTCTATGACTTACCGTTCCCGAGATATTGGCCCAAAAACTTCCGATTTCGGGAGATTTAAGGAGCCATATCTCGGGAACCGTAAGTCATAGAGAGATGATATTGTTGTTGATCAATACCTAAGAAGATACCTAAGAAGATGATGGATATTTTTGGCACCAAATAGTAACCGGTGGCCACTGGCCAAACCATTTTTTTTTTTCATGGGAGTTTCGGATATTAGGACATAGTCATTCCTAGTACAGAACGAAAGGTCACAGAATCACCGATGTACTTCGAGACAGTACAGAACTTCTTCAGTTAGCACCACGAAACAAAAGTTCTCCACTTATAGTCTGTGGGTGTCTGTTTACAACTTAGTTCGCGATTTGGCTGTTAAGGCCATCGGCACTCGTAATTGAAAAGACCAGCAGTTAGTGTCCAAAATCAAACACAACAGGAAGTCTCGATCATCCATTTCCGTAATTCAGATGAAAACTTATTTATCGCTTCAGCACAATGCTCAGCATTTTTAGTTGAATGACTTCAAATTCCTCTTGCCCTGATATTTGGGGGTGGAGTGGGAGTCAGCCCCAAAAGCTCCCTTTAAATCCGCTACTGGCTACAACGCGAGCGTATAATGCACGAGATCTCGAGTTCAGTGTTTTTCTTTTTCTAGTGATCAACTCAAAGGTTTGTACTATCCGTAATTGCTGCTGCATTTTAAAATTAGTTTTATAGTTCGATACCACGGAATATTTATTGACCAGTACTGTACATTTCTCAACAATTTAGTTGAATGATTACTACTGATAAAGGGGCAACTGGAAGGGGTTAAGTCGTCGATTTGGGACCATGCCCCCAGGCACCCTTATAGCTCCATCCCTGAGCATGAGATACATACTGATGTGTTTTTCTTTTAAAATTAGTATTTGCCCTATGTTACTTTATATTTTATTTCTCAATCTGTTCTCTTTTATTTCTTTTTTCTTTGCTTTTTTTCTCACTTTGATATTAACCAGTGGCGTCATTTCAGATTTTGCTAGGGGGTGGGGGAAGAGATTGCCCACCGACATAAGCGTTTCACGTTTTTTTAGTAGTATATTGGCATATAATTTATTAAAAAGCATGTGTTTCTCAAACTCAGGGTGACAGGCCTAGTTGTCCCCTGCCCTTCCCAAATGACGTCCCTGATATTAATACACACAGTTTCAGCACCACTGTTTAATCATTCCCTCTATCAAATGATTCTCCTTTTTATCGTTCTGTACATTTTAAAAGCAGGTAGCTCATTTAAATAAAAGCATTCATTTCCTTCAAATTGAGTAACTCGAGTGAAATTTGTACGTGTATTTAAATTACACTCTTTAAACAATGCTTAATGTGTCATTTTACACATATAATACATACCTGATTTTTTTTTTTTAAAAAAAAAGAAAATTTTAATTAACAGAAAATAACATATGTAAATTTGATGTTAGAAACTGTCTTTTGAACTTAACACGTTATTAATACCCGTAACGATTTTCTTCTCAGTTAAAAAAAAAAAAAAAAAAAAAAAAAACGATAAAAGTGTTATTGACTCGAACGTGAAGTCTCATGTGTATAAACGTACTGTATATAATAGCATGACCTTGACAGCATATCTGGAAGAAGAAGTCACGCGATTCTATTTTGTTTCGAGCAAAATTATTTATAGCTGGGTTGAGGAAAACATTGTTGCTATATAACAGCTATGGTCACTGTAAATATGCAGGTAAACTTAAAATAGAAATATTATGAGTGGCAGCGTTGCCAAATTTATGATTAGATAGTGTTTGCTACAATCACGAATATACTCTGATAACAAAGTATACAGTAATAAATAGACATTTTAAAAAAATTTTGTTTGTACTAGTAATAAATGGATTTTAACTTTTCTCCTTCTTCAATTTTTTTTTTTTTTTTTTTTTTTTTTTGTGAATTGAAATTATATTTACATCCCACGATTATCCTCTTTATGCTAAAGAGGACGGATGAATTAATGAAAGTGAATGATTATGAATGGAATGGAAATGTGGGAGGAAACTGGATAAGCCGCGTGGCCGGGGATCGGACCAGGGACTCATCAGACCAGAGATGAGGGCTGTACCACGGAACACCTTGTCCCTTGTTTCGTGAACTGATTGCACTTGTACTTCTCAAAGACAAAATTATGATTAGCGCCTTGACTTTATAATCGGTATATCTGTTGTTTGATTCCTGCCCAGGACTGGCCCTAGGCAATTTGCCGCCCCGTGCAATGACATAATTTGCCGTCCCCCTTTTTCCAGAGCTCCTGAGCTCAAGCTAGTGTTATTTGATGTGTCATACGCCCCCTTTCCATTTAAAAAAATGACTTGAATCCAAAATGGTGGATTTCAAGATGGCGGCCATGAATGACATACATTCCAAAAGTTGCGGTCCCTCATCAAACCTCTGTTCCCATCATCACTTTTTACTTTTCCCGTCGATTTTCAAACTTATGCAGGTGTCCAAGGACTTTTGACTCACCCTGTATTTTAAAAAAAAATCTGTATCAAAATGTGACATAATCAACTGAAGGAAATGACATTTCCTTTTTGTAAAAATTCACTAATTTGCACGCTGCACGAATATAATTATCACATCTAACCAATACTTTGCAAATAAAACAAACTTTTGTTAATTGTTACTTGAATATAAATGGAGTTAATTCTTTAAAAGAAATCAGGGCGATTCACCGCAATATGTCTCGAAAATATCTTTGTTATAACGGAACAACAATGAATTGCCCTCATCCCTTTATAGTTGTATCTATTTTAATCACGGATATACTTGTAGTCAATGTTGTTGAACTCAGAAATGTAGACAAATCTATCGAAATCTATGTCAAATCCGGGTTTTTTGACCCCGGATGAAAGGCGATTCCAGAGAGGAAGACTTCATAACATAAATCTTTAGTTATCTAATGGTAATATTTGTGAAACGCAAAAACATTAGTTCCGAAATCGTTCTACAAACATTGGTTGGACCGGTGCTTTAGTTATTTCCTGTTAAAAAAAATAAGTTTCAGTGTTTGTTTTTGTTAACGTCTAACGAAAGAAGAAAGACACATATGGTTCCGGCTGTTTTGTATTATTAACGCCTTTTTTCAATTAGTTTTTTTTTTTTTTTTTTTGTATTTCTTCATTTAGTGGTTAACAGGAAATTGGATTGCATAACCCTGTGCAGAATGTGTACTTTGGTGTTATTTTTACAAAATTTTTGAACAGTTTGTGGATTTTGGAACGTCTTTTTTTTTTTTTTGTTTGTTTGTTTTAATTATAGGTCGCTGAGGTTAAAATCAAAATACTGACTCAAATATACTGTAAAAACAGGGTGTTAAGTACAGTAATATTATTGCATAAACATAGAGTTGGGGAACACAAGTTCAAGAATCTTACATTTGGGAAACGAGGATAGGAAGATTGCTGGAATTGCCTAAAATTTCATTTCCGAAAATCCATTTAAACTAGTGTCAAACTCAGTGATATATCTCAAGGGACCAAATAGCCACCAGTGTATAATAGTAAGCCACAAGAAAGAAAGAAAAAAAGGATCATACTTTATAATGTATTTAACAAGAGCAAATACATGAAATCTTACTTAATATTGTCATTCTTTCAAAAGTACGCGGTGGCTCAGTGGTAGAGCGTTCACCTCTGGTGCATCCCAGATCGCGCCAAGTGAACTTTATGATGGACAAATACAGTGCGCGTGGGAGGCCCGGGTTCGATTCCCGTCGGGAGCTCATGTGGTTCGGATTCCACGTTAATCAGTAGGTTCACGTCTCATATAGCCTCGCTACTGAACGGAACGTAAAACTCAGTCAACTCAACTCAACAGTGCGTGTGGGCTTTCTCGGGGTTCTTCCGTTTCCTCCCACTTTCTTCAATCTACCATTTCATTCATTTCTCATCACCGTCTCCTTTAGTATAACTGTGGGACAAAGATTTCATTTCATTTTCTTAAAAAAAAAAAAGAAAGAAAAGAAAAGAAAGAACATAAGGAAACCCGGGTAGTAGATGGACACCTGTTGTTTCTTTCCTGACACTTGCATTTTCACTTTTACAACATTTAGGATTGAGATTTATTTATAAATGGATATAAACATTTAGAATTAGAAACAACGTGTTTAAATTTCTAGATGACACTTTATTGCTAATTCACACGTCGACTTTTGCTACTGATAAGTTTTTGACTTCCTTGAGTATTAGACAATGAATAGCAATCAATTAACTAAATTGGTTCTAGTGAGTCAGTAGGAAATGATATATAACTGACACCTGACATAAACACATACAGTATTTAGGTTAAAGATTGACAAATAGAAACAAGAACTTTGTCCAATTCATCATTATTTGATAGTTTTCCTTTTTTGTTTGTTTGTTTTGTCAAAAAAAAAAAAAAGCGTAAACTTATTGTTTTGTTGTACACGTATCATGTGCCAAATTGTTTACGGATATGTCGTCCTGTTGCGAAAAACAGAAACGTTTCCGTTCATTCATGAAAATATTATCTATGACGTAACTGATTTTTACTGATAGAATTACGTACGTTCGATATCAGTGTACTATATACCATGCGTATATGAGTGAATTCTTGTATGTGATTCATTCAGTGTTCAATGTGTTATGCGATGGGTAGATTTGGACATAGGAAAAGACGTAAATTCAAGGTACGCATGTTTTTTTGTTATTATTTCCATAGGTTATTCTTGTTTAGAATTAAATATTTCTAAAGTTTAATTAAGTTGTTCTTAGTCTAGGAAAATTTGAACTTGATAAAGAGAAATCCTGCATTAAAGCTCTTGATGCGAGGAAAATGAATTCCTTACTTAAATTAGTTCATGCAAAAGGGGTTTCTGTCACCAAAATGGCGAAATTGAATTAACTTGGGTACACCTTTATTTCTATGGATAAAGAGCTTCAGTTTCATTGGTCTAAGATTTTATAAACAGATGTCAACTTCGATTATCCTAGGCAACATGGGCTTGAGTCAATGACTGAAGCCCTTTCTGCACGGAGAATTATATTTGTTTTATATGTTAGTGGCAATAGCTATTGATTTCGTCCCATTCGGTTGGTAGACCTGCAACGTCTGGAACCTGGCAAAAGAATGTCATAACACAGTTTTGTGTGTGTGTTTTTTTTTTTTTTAAAAAAAAGAGCAAAAAATAATAACTAAATAAAATTACATGCATACAGGGCTTCATCTATAATTTTCCTGCAAGAAGGGCTTCAGTCGACAGCGAAAACCGCGTTTTTTTTTTTTTTTTTTTTTTTGGGCAATGAGCATAAACATGGTTTTTCTATACAGCATTGAAATAATGTCATTTTTATCTACATGAAAAAATAAATGGTTCATTTTGATTTTAAAATTTCAAAACTGCAATGGTTTACTTATTTTCCTCAAAACTCAGTTTGTTTGACTAAAACCCTTTTTGCATTAACTGATTCACTTGTCTGTCATAGCTGAACGTGTGATTCGAACCATATGAGCTCCCTTCGGTAAAACTTTCATTTGTAGACAGTTGCAGAGTGAGAAGTTTGATATGGTAAAGGTAGGTATGATGTGGTAAAGGTAGGTAATTAAGTCTTGTGTAATTTCTTCACCTAAACCGGTTAACTTCTTACCGACAGAGAGGAGCAATCATGTTCAAAAAAAAAAAAAAAAAAAAAAAAGTTGATGCGATGAAACTTCGCTCTGACACACCTATTCATACATTTTAAATTCGTACTTGAATATTGTTCTTTCCTTTACTGTATTTCTTCCTTCTTTTTAAGTATGTGTGCTAACTTATATACTGCATGTATCTATCTGGTTATTCTGTGCAGACCCCAAAACATGAAGATCAAAGAAGCATGACAATGGAACGGTAAATTTCTAGCGTCCTTGGCCAAGATCGTTTTCGGAGAGCGAAGCTCATCCATCATAATGTGAACAGCTGCTAAGTTAAGTTGAGTGTACCAACAAATTTATTAAGTCGAGGATTCGGCAATTTTCTCCTCCATCCGTACCCCCTCCACTCTGTGATTCTTGCTTTCCTATTAAGAGGGTCATATTTGGTTACAATGTATGTTTGTTGAGTGGTATATGATTTGATGTTAGTAGCTTTTACATATGTTTGCAAACAAGCTTCTCGAGTTGTAGACGAGGACCTTCTGTTTGTTAAGTTATTTAAGATTAGTCAACATCTGGCATTTTTGTTTGTTCGCATGATATACTCATTATATTTTGTTCCGTTGTGTACACATTACATATTACATTTACAGGATGATCCATTTACTTATTTATTTAATTTTGCAGCTGTACATGTATGAAAGTAATGCCTTTTCTTAATTGTTATTGTCTTCTTGTATGGTAACAAGGCTTTTTTTTTCTTGCTAATTGCTATTATTATTATTTCTTGCTGACTTGTACATTGCATTAGAACAGATGTGCAACATTTCCAGTTACTTGTTTGCGAATGATATTTGTGTCATGTAAGAAACGAATGTTAGTTTCGCTAAGAAAACCACACTTTGGGTTTGAATAATACGGGACACTTTTCCATCAGTTACATGTCATAATAAAAGAGTATTCAGTCCAGAGCTTCTCTGTGATAACATATACTTTCTCTTAGGCATTGTGAAGGCACATGTAACGGCATAATAATAATAATAATAATAATAATAATAATAATAATAATAATAATAATAATAATAATAATAATAATAATAATAATAATACGTTATTACTATTACTAGTACTGAACATTTCAAAATTCAGTACTGTGTCTAAAATCGCAGAAAGCGTTAGACAAAAACCATGTCGTATGACCAGTGAGTGGGAAGAAGAGGGGGCAGAAAGAGAGGGGGTATAAGTTCATGAAGGGCGGCAGAAAAACAAGGTTGGAAATCACTGTTCTAGCGGAATGTATTCGAATAGTTAAAGTATGCATGGTCCCGGACTCGCATCACGGTGAAGACAGACTTTCAGGTTGTCCCACCATCTGATGGAGGCAATTGGGAAAAAACAATCTGAATTAGCGACCCCTAGCCAGAAGTCTGTAAACAGTGGAAATGTGCTATTCACATATTGACTTTACCCAACTAAAAAAGCATCTGTCTTCCATGAACCTACATGAACTGTAACGCCAGATAGTTTTAAAAGTGATGAACGATGCAATTTCTCAAAATTTGAAAGATAATTGTGATATATCTGAAATCCAATAGTTTTTTTTTTTTTTTTGTCAATATTAAATACTGTCAAAATATCATCCAATAGAACAAACTATGATTTGCGGGAGTACTATTTATTTTTGGATTAGATGAGCGTGTCTTGGATTCGGCACGTAAGAGAAATCGCCGGTAAAAAGAAAAAAAAAACTATGGCTACATACTTATAATGTATACAAGTATTAGTACATGAATTAAGTTTCTTTTTCAAAAATAAAATTTGGAGCGATAACATTTTAATTTTTATCGATGTATCTTTCCTTAAGAGCCGCCACTGCTTTCAGTATGTACGAATGTGGACAGTTTCAGTATCACTGGTCTGCTGGTGTGCAAGTGACCTGAAATGCTACGTATTTATCTCTGAATAGAATGCAACTACTATAAAGACTTGGGACATGTATAAATAGACCTATGGATGCAAAAGAATTATGATTATATATAGCCTATATCGTGGCAGTTGCTATTGTTATTATATATATTTCACCACTGTTTTCTTTCTTACTTTCTCACGTGACATTGATACCGACAAAGAAGAATTAATTCAAGATAATTCAAGTTCGAGACCATCATCAGGTGAACTATAGGCGGTATAGATGTCATATATTTATATTTTCTGTTTTAAAATTAAGGAGAATGTGGTACTTGAGAAGGGAAGGGGGAAGAAGAGCTGACATACCAGATATGTGAATGACCTCACGTACTCAGTACACATATATACATACAAGGGGCGTACAGAGAAGAAAAGAATTTGTCTTGGGCGTGTATAATCTTTGGGTGAGCCAAGTATTGTTTTAGCATAAGGGAGGTGCCCCATTAGGCCATGGTGAACAATACTTTCTGGACAGCGGAGAGGGGCATACAAATTACTCGAGATTTTTTTTTTTTTTTTTATGTTGATGGAAGGGACAAAGTAATGCAACACATTTTTATTCATAGTATAACATTAAAAATGCTTTCGTATACTTTTGTATTAGAAGTATGCGCCAATGATTCCCCCCCCCCCCTTTAAAATACATATCCATAATCATTTCATTTCTTGTGTTGGCATTGTATCATATCCTAAGGAAAGATACAATGCAGCGTATACTTACCTAATATTTTTATAGTCCAGCATATATTCAACTAAAATTTACGAAACAGCAAGTATACACGGGAAGTACACACGGAATATTTTTGAAAACTGTTAAGTGGAAATGAGAAAAATATAAGAACATGCTACAAGTGTCAGAAGCGTGCGATCTTGCTATTCTGATTATCTTCCATAAGAAGAAAGAACACCTTTTTACATATAAAAGTGGCATTTCAAAGTCTCAGATCGACTTTATATTGGAGAAGACAAAACTAACGTGCAAAGTGTTACAGGTGAGAATCTAACGGACGAACACCGTCTCGTAATAGCCGACATCTGCGTTAAGGAAGAAGTAGGGAGAAGGTGGCAAAATGTTCATGTTAGAGCGAAGTAGTGGAAACTAGATGGGATGAGTGCTGAAAAGATTCGAGAGGAAATGACCACATCACAAGTATACTGGAAATGAAGGAAGAAGAGATGCACGTGGAAGAGGAGTGGACTAGAATATCAGCAGCGCTAAGGAAAACAGCAATGAAAGTTGTGGGCGAAAGCAAAACGAAGAGGTCACATTGATTTTTTTTTTTTTAAAAAAGTGGTGTGGAATAAAGAAGTTCAAGCATTGTGAAGGACGAAAAGGAACGACACAAGAAATGCCAGAACTCTGGGAATTAACAAAACCTGAAGGATTACAGGGAAGTGAAGAAGAACGTTAAAAGGGCAGTTAGTGTAGTAAAAGGCAAGGCTTAAGATGAGTTGTACAATTACCTGAAAACAAATGAGAGAAAATATATTATTTGCAAGCTTTCGAGGGCAAGAGAGAAGTAAAGGAAATATATTTTGAATGTGTGTTGCATCAAGGATGAAGATAACGAGATTCTGACAAGTGATTAAAAAAGCGGTAGAAGGAGTATTTCCAACAATTTCTCAATGAAGAAAATCCGAGGCAATTTTTTAGAAAATCTGCTCATAAATCTGAGACTTGTGCGGCCTGTGACTATGGTAGAGATGGAAAATGCCATGAAAAAAAATGAAAAGTGATAAAATCCCAGGACCAGGTAATTCCCTATCGAGACATGGAAAAGTTTAGATAAGGAAGAAGTGCAGTGGTTTACTCGACTTTTTAATAGGATGTTGAAAACAGGAAAAATAATATGCCCCCCAAATGGAGAAGCAGCTACGTTGTGCCGGCTTTTAAAAGCAAAAGAAATGTGCAAGAATGTGGCAACTACAGGCGAATAAAACTATTGAGTCATGCAATAGAGTTCTAGGAGAGAGTGATAGAAGCAAAATTGAGAGAAGAGACCAAAATAACAGAGAACCCATTTGGTTTCATGCCAGGAAGATGGACAACTGATGAAATATTTGCACTTAGGATGCTAATGGAAAAGAATAGAACATATCAGAAAGATCTCTATATAGTTTTCATAAAGTGTATTAGGAAATAGTGAGTGTCACGGGATCTTTTTTTAGTGGGCACTGAAGAAAAGTGTGTTCCGAACACATACATACGTATAATTCAATATATGTATGGTGAATGTTGAACAGGAGTGAAGAAGAGTGCGTGTGGAATAACAGAATAGTTCAGAGTTAAAGTGAGACTTCATCAGGGATCTAATCTTACCCATGCCTTTCTACAGTTGTGTTGGACGAGCTTAGAAAGGATATCCAAGACTTAGCACCTTGGAATATGCTATTTACAAACGACATCGTGCTGATGAGTGAGACCAAGATATCCTGCAAGAGAAATTAGGTATCTGGAGAGCAAAGAGTTTAGAATTAGTAAAACCAAGACAGAATATTTTACATTGACCATTCAGTAAAACTATAATCGAAAGTACAAACGAATATGACTAGACGAAAAAGAGGTGATAATGACAAAGAAATTTAAGTACTTGGGATCAATACTACAGAAAAATACAGTAGATGAAAATGTAAACAGAAGAATTAGCATCGGTTGGACAAAATGGAGAGAAGTGAAGAGGACTATTGTGTGACCGTAGGGTACTAATGTATCTTAAAGAAAAGTTTACAAAACAGTGGTGAGACCTGCCATATTATACAAAGTTGATTGTTAGACGACGAAGAAGAGCGAGGAACAGAAATTGCATGTTACTGAGATCAAGATGCCGCGGTTGATGTGTGGAATGATGTGGAAGGACAAAATTAAGAATGAAATGGTTGGAGGAAAAGTAAAGTTGAGACCAGTATCAGAAAATATTGCAGGAAGGTAGACTGCGATGGTTTGGACGTGTAACACAAAGGTCTTCGGAATACGTAGCTCACCGAGTGGGTGCTGTAGAAATGGATGGGAAACGAACACGAGGCCGACCAAAGAAGAAAGGAAGATTGTAGTTAGAAGGATATGGTGCAGCGCAGTGTCACAGAGGATATGCAACAAGATAGAAACAGGTGGAGGACAGGAGCAAAGTCGACCTCAGCTAATTGGGAAAAAAGGTTTTGAAGAAGAATACCTACCAAAAATCCTAGCATTATATCATCGTTGATTATAAGTGTAACTTGGGGTATTGCCCTCTCAATATTTCATACATTTTACTCAGTAGCAGGTTTAAGGTAAATCACGTCGTTAAAAACTCAAATTTTATTGCTACAAGGTAAGGGAAGAAAGCCTCATATAGCTCCAGAAAAGTGTATGTACGCAAAAATTAGTATATTAGGTATCCTTTCTTCCGATGTAATTTTCCAAGAGCCACCCACCACTGTTCTTACCGTATTTTATGGAACTTATTTTCTCCGTATGTCCGTATATGTTTAAATAAGATTTCGCAATCTACATTTCACTCTTTTACTCACAGTACAATCTTCCCAAAATTTTGAGAGTGTGTACCTTGAATGGTAATACAGTATTTCATTCATTTCCATCAGACTGCAAGCGTTAGGTATGCAAAATTAAGCTTTTGTATGAAAATACTGTTAACTTGTCTCTAGTTAGAAGTATGAAGCGTGAACATGAAATAAAAGCAAGGATAGGAATGGCGAAAGAAGCCTTTAGGAGAAAGAAAATACTATTTTGTGGGACCTTGAATAAAGAGTTGAAAAAAGACTCATAAAATGCTTCGTGTGGAGAGTATTGTGCTGTATGGGTCAGAAACATGAACATTAAGCTAAAAATTATGAAAATCGACTGGAAGCTTTCTAAATGTGGTTGTGGAGAAGAATGGAAAGAATTAGCTGGGTTCAGCAGAAAACGAATGAAAAGATGTTAGAAATGGTGGGGGAGCAAAGAACAATTTTAGATATTATTAAAAACACCAAGAGAAACTGGTTAGGACATTGGGTAAGGAGGAGGAAAGTGCTAATAGGTATGGTGGCAGGAAGAGAGGTAGAGGGCGAAGGAGACTACAATTAATGGATGATATCAAAACAGAAAAAGAAAAATTACGTGAAAACGAAGAGATTAGCTGAAGACCGTGAAGCATGGGAGCTTCTCAGTTGCAGCAAGTGACCTGCCAATAATGGCAGAATACCTATAATGATGATGATTATGTCTAATTTACTAACATTAGAGAATATACAGTTAATTATGAAAATAATAAAAAACACTCATGTAATGCAACAATAATGTTATTGTGAGTTAGTAACACTGAACATTCGTGCACTGCGACTGCAATGTTGGGTGATAGTGAGTAGTACGCGAAGCTGTGTAGTTCTATTTCGTGTGTGCAATATTGCAAGTGCAAAATGGGATAGTTCTTCGGTTTCCAGAGTCTAAATTGTATGTACGCGGTTAGTTACAAGTGTAACCAATGCTGCCAGTGTGTTAAATACATTGAAAATAACAGTGTTCAAGGTGTACAGAATTTGTGGCAAAGTATCACCAGTGAAGAGGACCTGGTTCTATCCCAAATCATGTGAATCTATTGTCTGTGAGATCTGTCATTTTCTCTAACATTCTCATTCGACCAATTCTTTCAAGAGCCTAAACTTCCATTTATCACCCGTTTCCTTTACCCTCCTGCGAATAATCGTGCGATGCTAAACCAAATATTTAATTTCATTTTATTCGCCTGCCTTCATTCGCTGATTCTTACTCACGCCCATTCTTTCTAGTAGATTATGAAAGAAATCCTGTCGTCCAAGAATATCTACTAAAATAGAAAATCCTTGATGACATAAGTGATTTTAAGGCATTAGGAGACAATTTTATGCAGTATATAGCAACTCCATTACTCGATGGTTTAAAAATTCTTTATCTGAACACTAAGGTGCATCGAAAAAAACTTTTTTTCGAAATTCGGTTACGGCTAGTGCGGATTTTTGGCCAAATGGCATCAATAAAACGTATAAAAAATTTCAACTCGATCAGACAACTCCTTCTGCTGCCGAGTAGAGCCCAAATATTAGAAAAATCAACAAAAGATTCACTTTTCAACTGATTTTCCAAAAAATATTTTTTAAATATTTCCTATATTTTTCGGTCTTTTAAATTATTGAAATAGCATTGAAAAGGAGAAATAAATACATAAAACAAATTTATTACGGTTATTTCTGTACACCATAAGCATAAAAACCTAGTTAATTATTTGTAAAAATGCACTGATTTTCTGCGTATCGTACAATTAAATTTTAATATAAAATTATTGAAGTCTCTTGAATAACGAAGAAAACACTTTAGTGATAAATTCTAAGAGCAGTAATAGTATAAATAATTTGCTCTTAATGCCGTATGCATCTGCTTATCACACTAGATCACCTGCCGCCCACCTCTTCCCGAACGCCTCTTCTCTTGTACTTGCCCAGCTGAAAGGATCGGTCTTATCAGTCGCCAGTAGTCAACCAGCTGTGTCGAACGTGATTGTCGCTGCTTGAGTTATTTATTAGTGCTGTAGGAAATTTTAACTAAACAATTTGTTTTCGTGTGAAGTGCAGTATGTAGAAGTGAGAACAGTGTTTCAGTTGTGTTAAGTACTTTTTATTAGGAAGAGAGTGACAGATACGCTGACGTTATGGCATCGACAAGTTTGTTACGGTCTGACGTTAGAAATAGTATTATTGGGACACCCAAGGAATTGGGTAGAACACAGCTACCAACCGTTGAAATGTATTGAGACAATATTTATGGGAGCGAGAAGAAAAAATGAGAATTTCGGGATCCCGGAAAGAGCCTTCAACAAAGGGTTTATCTTCTATCGTCGCCAGGAAGATTGTAGAAAATTGAGATTACGCCTCAATCTTGTGGTTCTTTGATCTAGAAGAAAAGGCGCCTCTAGCACTGGTACTTTTCTTCCTTTTTCGCAGTTGCAGGCAAGAGGATCGGAACACTTACAAAAGGCTATATCAAATGAAATATTTTTGGCAGGCTGTTGAAAATCAGCAATTCGTTTCGGAGAAGTTTGGAAACCGGACTTTGCTGAGTTTTGCAAGTCACGGACAATATTATGATACTTCAATACCATTGCAACAATCCTTCTGACACTGAAAATTGCTTCGCCGCTGATTGAGGCGTAATCTCAATTTTCTACAATCTTCCTGGCGACGATAGAAGATAAACCCTTTGTTGAAGGCTCTTTCCGGGATCCCGAAATTCTCATTTTTTCTTCTCGCTCCCATAGGTATTGTCTCAATACATTTCAACGGTTGGTAGCTGTGTTCTACCCAATTCCTTGGCTGTCCCAATAATACTATTTCTAACGTCAGACCGTAACAAACTTGTCGATGTCATAACGTCAGCGTATCTGTCACTCTCTTCCTAATAAAAAGTACTTAACACAACTGAAACACTGTTCTCACTTCTACATACTGCACTTCACACGAAAACAAATTGTTTAGTTAAAATTTCCTACAGCACTAATAAATAATTCAAGCAGCGACAATCACGTTCGACACAGCTGGTTGACTACTGGCGACTGATAAGACCGATCCTTTCAGCTGGGCAAGTACAAGAGAAGAGGCGTTCGGGAAGAGGTGGGCGGCAGGTGATCTAGTGTGATAAGCAGATGCATACGGCATTGGGAGCAAATTATTACTATTACTGCTCTTAGAATTTATCACTAAAGTGTTTTCTTCGTTATTCAAGAGACTTCAATAATTTTATATTAAAATTTAATTGTACGATACGCCAGAAAATCAGTGCATTTTTACAAATAATTAACTAGGTTTTTATGCTTATGGTGTACAGAAATAACCGTAATAAATTTGTTTTATGTATTTATTTCTCCTTTTCAATGCTATTTCAATAATTTAAAAGACCGAAAAATATAGGAAATATTTAAAAAATATTTTTTGGAAAATCAGTTGAAAAGTGAATCTTTTGTTGATTTTTCTAATATTTGGGCTCTACTCGGCAGCAGAAGGAGTTGTCTGATCGAGTTGAAATTTTTTATACGTTTTATTGATGCCATTTGGCCAAAAATCCGCACTAGCCGTAACCGGATTTCGATAAAAGGTTTTTTCGATACACCCTACTGAACACCCAATACAATGTATAACAGTAATAGCGTTGCAATAAACAATCAATGTTGCAAGCGACAGGAAAAAAAATACCTCAAGTTTAGAAATAAATTATCTGAAAACTTGTAAACTAAAATACATAAACTAAAAGACATAAACTAAAAGAACATCGAATAATATTTGGTTATTAGATTTGCTTTGTGAATAAAGTTGAATGACGATTCTCTTACATTAAACAAAGACTATTTGTACTTGTGTCCATATTACAAATTTTATGTAAGCACAGAGAATAAAAGAAAAAGAGAGACTTGAAAACAAAAGACTGCAGTACTGCGAATATTCATATGGATATGATTTGTGTGGATTGGATCGTAATGCAAGGTCTATTTAGAAAAGAATAGTTCTTGTTGACCAATAAACGTTTGTTGAAGTACACTAAAAGTTAACATAATTGTGATGTCATACTATTGTTTGAGGCTATGCAGAACGTATGAAGACTGATAAAGAAAGAAGGAAAGAAAAAAAACATAGTTTGTATGCTTCTTACTTTTGTCCCCGTGATAGATAATAAAAAAAGATTTTTTTTCCAAAGGAAACGTTTCGCGTTTACTGGTTTGCGTTCGCTAGTGAGATACGACGAAACGAAACGCCTTGGATAGTGTGATTTGTGTGAGTGTGTGTGTCGTTTGTGTTATCTCTATGAGGTAGCAATGAAGTGTAGTGTAGTTTGTTGATAAAAAAAATTCTGTTTAGTTCTCTAGTGAAGTTCTCTTTAGTGAGTTTCTTTAAAATATATAGAGTATAGTGATTTTGTAAAAATAAATTCAAATTCGGGAGTAATATGAAGCACAAAATAGTTATACAGCCCACTCCGAAGCGAAGAAATTCTCATTCTACCATTAAAAGACGAAATACAGCAACGGAAAAGATGTTGAAAGATGTGTATCCATCAGATTTGTGGGTTCCAGTTATTAATGCCGTGTGTGTAATTCAACAACCTCTCCTAGATCAAGAATCTTTAATAGACGTAAGTTATTATTATTATTATTATTATTATTATTATTATTATTTAAACTATACTGGCCATTTAATCAAGTAATTTGCGTCAAACTGTCTGTGTATATACTGCACCTAGTACGTATCACAGTTTCTCTGGTGGGCAAACTCTTGTAGATGTGTGTAAGATTATTATTTTTTTTTTACTAGTGTCCTCTCCCTTATTTCACACTATGTTATTTTATCAATCATCATTACGTTTATAGCAGACGCAGTAACTCACTGGTAGAAAAGCTACACGTGAGAAGGGTTCTTGGTTCAATTTCAAGTTATGCGAGTTGTGGTGTCTATAGGTTTTTTTTTGGGGGGGGGGGCAATGCTTCAATTTTTCCACCCGTTTCATTGTACCAATTCTTTCCTAAGCGTCGTTTTATCAAACAGGGTTTTAAAAATCAAATCTTTGAGTTTTACGTTCCACGATTATGTCGGGTAGGCTAAAGGAGACGGTGATGAGAAATGAATGAAATGGTGGAATAAAGAAAGTGGGAGGAAACGGGAGAAACCCGAGGAAACCCATGCACATGGTGTTTGTCCACCACAGTTTTCACTTGGCGCGAGCTGGGATCAACCAGGGACCACATGCATCAGAGGCGAATGCCCTACCAACTGAGCCACCGCGGCCCAAAACAGGGTTTTAAGATCAAGATTTAAGTTAACTGCTTTATCCATTTATTGGACACGTTGTACTGATAAATTTGTGAGTTTCTCGTTTCTGTTTTTATCAACACTGCGACGGCTGTGAACGAAGTGATAACGTGTTCGACTCAAGAGTCCTTGTTCGATTCTAGTTGTTGATTATCCTTATTATTATTGTTTGTTTCCTTTGTCACGCCTATTAAAGTTTATACTGGAGATCCTGCCTATAAGTAGCTAAAGATTATGAGTAACATTTTCGAATCAATACTTGAATCTGTAGCATTTACCGTTAGATTAACAAACACCACACAAACACATGCAACACTTACACGGTGTTATTTATTCTATCGTCTTCCTCCTGTTGCTCTTCTGGCGAATTTCGATTGACAATTCTGTAACTTAAAGTAGATTCTGACTTCGTAAACGGTTAAGTGAGTTACTTTCTCGAATCGCGGCCCATTGTTGTAAACACTTTCATCCATGTCTTGTAATTACTATTTTCATACCACAGATACAGACTCCTTTAACTTTTTGCCGTTGTTTCTTTCTTTTTTCTCTCTCTTCTTTTTTTAAGTTTACATACGTACATTGCTTATATACTCTATAGTACACTGTAGCCTGGAGCTACATGAGGTAATCAAAACCAAGATTAAACGTATTAAAAATAAGAGCGATTCAGCTAAAAATGTTTATTTGGAATCCCACAATATGTGTGTGAACTTGGGCAGGGATTTCTTTGAATTCGCCATTTGTTGTTGTTGCCTTTATTATAGGTATTCTCCCAACATGACAGGCCACTTGCTACAATTGAGAAGCTTTCATAGTCCACGGTTTTCCACTAACCTCTTCGTTTTTACGTATGATTTTTCTGTTTTGATATCGTCCAATAAACTGTTCCTTTTTAGCCAATGTCCCAACCAATTTCTCTTCCTTTTATTAATAATATCGAAAATTGTTCTTTTCTCCCCCACCATTTCTAATATCCTCTCATTCGTTTTCCGTTAGACCCAGCTAATTTCCTCCTTTCTTCTCCACACCTACATTTCGAAAGCTTCTAGTCGTTTTTCATCATTTTTGCGTAATGTTCATGTGTCTGCCCCATACAGTACAATACTCCACACGAAGCATTTTATGAGTCTTTCTCAACTCCTTATTCCAAGTCCCACAAGATAGACTTATCTTCCTCCTAAAGGCTTCGTTCACCATTCCTATCCTTGCTTTCATTTTATGTTCGTACTTCACATTATCACTAATAATACTATCCAGAAATCGAAAACTAGTCATATGTTCTATTTTCTTCCCTCTTACTTCTATATTATTTCGCATTAGTTACGCTTCGTTCCAGTCACCATGCTATTGCTTTTATCTTTCTAACATGCTATTGAGTTTCTTTTCAGATTTCTCAACAAGCACCATATCATCTATAAATCGTATATAGAATTACGATATAGCAAGGTAAAAAAGGATATACAACAAAATTTGACTTTTGTTGCCAATAGGGAAAAATATTAAAAAAAAAAAAAAAAAACTTGCGTAGGAGCCTGTTTTACCGTATACTAAATAACTAAAGGCACGACAATATGTTAAATAATTACTTTACGCGAGCAGAAAATAACTTTTAAAAAATCACTGAATTATCGTACATTTTTGAAGAAAGAAAATCTTGACTGTCAGTTTTTTGTACTGTCTTTGTTTGTCTTCCTTTCAGTGAAAAACATTATTTTAATAATTTTGCATTTGTTATTATTCATTGACTCTTCAAAACTGAGCAAAATGCGTTGTCCGGACAGCAGTATATTGTACAAATATGCGTAATCATTTTGCTTACTACAGAAATCAGTACGGAGCATACGTTATCGTATGCTACATAGACACTGCCCTTAGATGTTACATCATGCCGTTGGAGGATGTCTGATATCTAACAGACTTCCTTATATTACATAGATATATGCATGTTACCTTCGTCAGCTATGTGTTGTATATGTTCATTTGTATGTGAGATCCTGATCGCCTATATTGTTTCATACCTGAAGTACGTATAGATGTAATACTTATACAAAAAGTATTATACAATATGCGTTTTCAGTTATACGTTTGCTGTACGTTAAGTTAAAAAAACTACAGGAATTACAAATGTAACATGCGGTTTTACGTTAGCCACATACATTTTTTCTCGGTTTATATTATTAAATAAAGGTTTACTCAAGAATCCAAACAGAATTCAGATTCCCAATTAATAACAGTTTCCGTCCTTAATGACTTCGTTATTACACACTGGTATGAATGTAATAGTTACCATTAGAAATAATAATAACTTTCGGTATTGATAATATGTTAAAAGTAAATAAAGGGAAAATAGATCTTACGTCATTCCCTTTGCTCTGAATCAACTGTGCTTCCGCGTCACGCATTGTCATTTAAAGATGTTTACATTGAAACATAGATAATTTTTTAACATTATTTTCATGCTATATCAAATTTACAAATTCAATACATCAGGAAGTGATAATACGTGTAATCTGCAAAAGATAAAATCGACTAATAACTCGTTTAAATTTATACTTAATTAAACATATTAATAACTGGTGATACATCAGAGAAGAAGAAAAAGAAAAGTTTCATAAGACAAATCATGCTGCAAAAAGATTTATTTTCCTTTACTTCAAAAAGAGTTAAGGGTTAACTTCTTATATAGATATATAAAAATAAAGGAAATGTACTAAGATATAAAAAGAAAATGTGATTTTAAGAAAATTACTTTAAAAAAAATATATATTTATCAATTATATAAAGGAAAGGACGGTGAGCTCTCTCATATGCAATTAATTTATAACTTAAGCATATGAGAGCGCTTCGCCGTGCTTTTCTTTTTAGTAATGCATAAACAGATTTTTTTAAAAAAATAATTTTCCTAGAAACAGAACCATTACTTTACTTTTTAATATGATTTTTTAAGGATACACTTTTTTTAAAAAAAATGTTTACTTTCTGTTATCCTATAGTCCCGTTTAAGTGAATCCCAATGAATCGAATTTCTGAGTTAACCGAACTGATAAAAAAAAGTCTTTACTAAAGAAGTGCCAAAAGAAATTTAATTTTTTAACAAACTGAATTAAACTTCATTGTTTTAGTTGTAGCCTTTAGTTTTCAAGTAGCAATGCTCAGTTCTAATGTTCTAATACATATAATTCGTTTGTTCCGGTTTTCGTTTAACCGAAGCACCATCAATCCCATCAAATTCGGTTAAACGGAACTCCATCATCTCCCTTACAGCCTCGACCTTGCCCTCAGCATTTTCTTTGTTTTTCTTCATCTGTTCATGTTTTATTGAGTTATTTTCTTTTAAAATGTATCAGTAATATTATTATTGAACTTCGGCAATGATAATTAATAGTGTTCAGAAAAACGATCGTAATTGAAAACAAAAAATGAAAACGGTAATGATTTTTCAGTCCCTCAAAATATATGTATTATTTAATTCTGTATTGGAATTCATTTGAATTTAGATCTATTCCTCTAATTGAAAATTCTTCGTAAATTTGAATGGTTCACGTTGGTCCCAAGAAGATCGAGAGGCTATTCTTTCCCCCCTCAAAACAGTCTGTATACCTGGAAGGAACATTTAATATTTAAGGTGTTATGTACCTTAATAGAGACAGAGCCTTAGAACGCTCTAGACTGATCAGTTTCGATTACAAATTGGGAATGAGAGTTTCTCCATAAAGTATGTAAATTGTAGTAAATGACTCTGTACTATGAAGCATGAGTTTGGCAGGAATCGAAACTTACATCCCATATTCGAGGTACAAGTTTGCTAAGATAACCACAATGAAACATTCTGTTACATCAAATTATGTTACATCACCTCGTGTTCTCGCAAGTTTTATATATATATATATATATAAGAAAACTATTACTCTTCAGCGTTTGCAGTTACATTTGTGCTTGTTAGGAACTGAAAATTGTTAGCAAAAATTGTGTCAAAATAACATGATAAAGCCATGTTCGTATTGTAGCTTATGAGGTTGTTCTTTTATCTGGTAAATTACTTAATCTCTGGTTTTGCGATACTTTTTTTTTCCTTCTTTCTTTTCTTCATTTCGTAAATCTTTTCCGCGTTCAGCCGTTCTCAATCTGAAGAATGTCTCACGCTCCTTTTGTTTCGTTCGTAAAAGTGATCTAACAATTTGTGGTATGCTTTTACGTCTATAACAAGGGTTCACAGGACGTTGCATAACAGCCGCTGGCAAAGCGGTCACTTATACTGTGTCAGGTAATTGGATAAACAAGGTGTGAATATCTTCATTGGGCTTTTGGTTTCATGCCGTCTTTCGGTCTTTCTTCTTTTCTGTTTTCTGCGTTAGAATTTTTATACACTTCTAACTTCTCATTAGTAAATTTGTATTCTCTCTCTCTCTCTTTCAATAATGTTTATAATCTTGTTTACTGCAAGCAGGGACGGATCCAGGACCGACTTCTGGGGGAGGGGGGAGGTTGGTTGTCATACTGCTACTTTTAAGGGCTCCAGAGTTTGGAAGGTTTATATATATTGCTGACTGAATGTTTATATAATACTTGCTGACTGCAAGTGTTCAGCCGTGCCCCACCTACTTTTAAAAAATACTATCAGAAGTATTAATAAAAATTCTGCTTGTGGAGGCAGATTACATACTGCAAACGGAGAACCTTGCATTATACGCAACCAACGAGACAGGATTTTCTCGACGATGACTATACGAGTTGTCTCGTCTCGAATTTAACAATTTAGTTCTCGTCTCGTGAGCAACACTAAAAACCAGACAACTCTTCTGATTGCGAAGATACACTTTCCGAGACGAGACATCATTTTCACGACACCTTTACCAGATGAGACGGACTCGGATCTTGTGTCGTGGATAACCCTTTCCATTTACCTAAGTTCTCTGCTAATCTTTTAGTTTTAGCATAGGAATAGCTTTTAACATACGAATATAATAATTTTAACATAGGAATGAGTTAAGAAGTCAAATTGATTGAGAAACGCTGTAACGACGGATTGCTGAGTAATTTTAGAGAGCTATCTTAATTTACAAGTAAAAAAGAAAAAAAAAAGTTTTTTCCATCACTTTATTCCGATCGGAACTACAAGGATAACGATATCTCAGTGGTAGGGGGCTTACCTCTGGTGCAAGGAGTTTTGGTTCCGCCCCAGGTCATGGCAGTTTGTGGTCGATAAGATCATGTATGTGGTTTCCTCGGGGCTCTCCCGTTTCCTTCCACATTCTTATCCCACCAACTATTTCCTAATCATTCACTTCCATTAGTCGTCCCTGTACTTTAGCCGGAATGGCATAATCGTGGTACGTTAAACTAAAATTTCATTTCAAAAGTAGAAACATAAATTAATAGTGAAATACATATTAATAGTGGTTTTGTATTTTGCTTTGAAAAGTCTAAATTAAATGTCGCCTGAGAGCTACAATTAACCAAGGCCATTCCGCCACTTAACTTTTTAAATGTTTAACGAATATCAAATGAATAAATGAATACAAATTAATACGAATAATTATGTACAATTATCAATATGTAATAAATTCGTATGTATGAATACAACGAAAGTGTTCACAACCTGGACAATTTGGTATTGATATTAGCATAGAAAACCCGGTATTAGTATCATTAATGCAAATGACTGCTAATAAAGTACAGGTAATGACTTTTTGATTACTGTATACGAGTATAACTGTCACAGAACAGGAAATGAGTCGACGTCAGATTTAATTTCTGATTTCTGTAACAATATAAGTCAACAATTAGGTTGCTCCGAAAGAACAGATGTAAGATATAATTCTAAATTTCTGGTGCCGTAGACTTGTTTCTTCTACAATGACTGTGACATTAAGAAGGATTATGATTGTCGTCTTTTGCGAAAAAATACATTCTGAAATTAATGTAGGTTGTAGACATCTAATTAACGGAACTCTCAATTAATTTTTCACTCATCGTGTTTATTCGAACTCGAGTTTGAGGTTGAGCTCTGATCACAAGAGTTACGACATTTCTAAAAGAGAGCGACAGTTTGACATTCCAAACTAGTGTTTTGACAATTATGATGGCTAAGCTTATTTTATTACTTCATCTTGTATCCAAACCGTAAATTACGTATTTATGCTGGTACAAGTAAAACAATATATAAAACAAAGTGTATACAGCAAAAATGTATTATACAGCATGAAAACTGTTATACATTAAATATACATACAGTTAAATGCATCAATTGCCATCTCGTAACACAACGAATATACTATTGTGTTAACTAGATAACCTATATTAAAGTTTATAGTTCATTAATACTAGTATGTCTTAAGGCCGAATTTGTTTCCTTTGCAATGCTAAAATCTCGGCATCTTTCATATTTATCTTTATTTGTAGAATTCGTCCATTCTTTAAAATTAACTTATCTCTATACCGTGAATGAGCAATTGTTGTATTGCGCAATATTCTGAACATTTTATTCTGTTATTACACTAGCATATGGCCCCACGTGTTACTGTGGGCAAGATTAGGCGTGCTTTCTTCTGCACCTTTTATATAGAATTAATCAGAATACGAAATATCTCACGAAATTCGAACACCTTGTATGGAATATCTTAATGAAAAACTTTATCCCTTGTCCTTCCTTTTTCTAGTAATTTCAACCAACATCTCTTTTACTTTCCACCTATTTCCTTCCTTTTTAGGGCAAACATCAAAAACCGCTGAGACACGCACTTAATTATTTTAAATGAAAAGTCCAAGTATCATATTTCATGTCTCGAACTTAAAAACATCTTATTGTGATAATTGTAACCCCCGCCCTTTTTTCTTCACACCCCCCATTTCTCCCTTCTAGGTAAAATATATTTAAAAAGCACACACTGGAGCACGTGTCTAATTGAATCAGTAGTTGTGAAAAGGTCATGAATCAGAAAAGTAAAGCTATGAGAAAATTAGAAATAATTAATAATAATAATAATAATAATAATAATAATAATAATAATAATAATAATAATAATAATAATAATAATAATAATAATAATAATAATAATAATTGAAAATCCTCTTATGAAATGATCGATCTCTGTTTCAAAAAGTAGAGTTTGCTTGTCATTTGACGAAATAAACAACTTGTTGTGAGCAATTAGTGTTCCAATGTAAATAAATAAAAATGTAACTTTTCTTTCTCATGTCCTTTTCGAAAGTACTGATTCAATTAATTTAAATGAGAACATCATATACCAAATTTCATGTGTCTAACTTTTAGAGATTCATAGATAAGAACGTTTTAATTGGTAACCCTATCCCCCCTTCCTTGTCGAATTTCCGAAAATCCTTCCTTCGTGGTACTTTACGTCGCAAATCATATGTACTGTCCAAATTTAACATTTCTTGCTTAAGCGGTTTGACCTGGTCACTGATCAGCCAGTCAGTCACTCATCCAGTCACTCGTTCAGGATAAATAATTTTATCGTTAATACTGCAGTTCGGTTTATTGGTTAATTGAAGCATTTCGTAATTTTAGCAGAATAAATAATAATTTGCTGCAAATTTCAGAGTAATAGTGATATTGGCTAAATATACTGAAATAGTAAACATTTTTGTTTTGATTTTGCAGGTGTTGAAACGAGGGGAACAGGAGAGCGATTTGGAGAGGATTCAGGATCTCTTTCCAAACGATTGCCTCCGACTGCACGATAAAGATGTGCTCACCATGGTAAGTGCGAGTGCATAGCATTTAAAGAAACTTTTATTTTCAAGTACGGGACAAAAATAAACGACCAAAAACGCGATTAAAGCTAATGACGATTTTGGTCGTTTATGTTTGTCCCGTACCGGTACTTTAAATGATTTTACTTAATGCAAATGCAAAATGCATATTATTGCTGACTACTATTGTGACATTGTATTCTTATATATAAGGTAAATTGATCTTTTTTTATTTGTGATCGCATCACGGGAAAACAGTTGAACTATTTGAAATTAATTTTTGAACATAGGATTAGAGATGGCGTGGGTCAATGGAAACTTGATCCATGACCCACTCTGACCCACCACCCACCAAAACCCATTGTCATCAACTCTGACCCATGATCTACGCCCTCCTCTCCACTGACTAAAGAGTTTACACTTGTAATAAAACAAGGCTGTGAAATTATCACTAATCGAAGTTTGAATTTCTACAGTCAATCGCTCATGCACCGCCCTGTTACAATATCGGTGGATCTGACCTTTATGTTATAAAATGATAAAGTGATTGTCATGGGCCATATCGCGATGAATTTCAATTTAATTATCATATATAATTATTTCCTTGTTGAATTACAGATACTTTTCAGTAAAAAATAGGATGACATTTGAATGTCTCAGATCTAGGTAAATTAGGCCAACGTTAAGGGGGAAAAAATGTAAAATTCGACTGTTTCGAAAGCCTAGTAGTAAGTCCTATTGTTATTATTACAATTACAAATATCTCAGGTAAGTAAATAGAAACAAATGGAAAAGAATAAAAATGGAGGTCTTGAAAGTAAAACGTAGACAAATTCACCAGGGTTCAGAAGATGCTGTCTACAATGCACTGAGCAGAGTGAATCACTGGATCAGAGTTGGTCAGTGGGTTAGAGTGGGTCGCAGTGTGGGTCAAGTCCTGTTCCACTCCATTTTTGGTTATTGTCTACCTCGAACTGGGATTTTATTATGTTATTTTGATTAAAGTGTGTCTCCAGAGGGAGGATTCAAAAGTTATACCAAATTAAAGTGTCTCATGTTAGGAAGATGAAACTAGTTATATAAACTTTCTCATTAAAAAAAAAAAGGAGAAGCATGCGATTTCGAAAAAAATAAGGCGATTTCGAAAATTCTACTTTTAAGGGTCGAAGGAAGGGAACGATTTACATATTTTTCTCATTCAAATCGACGTTGGCTCTCATCATAACGCGAAAACGACTGCGAGCCGGGTTTATTTCATGTTACTTTCATTAAAATGTGTATGATCAAATTTTCTATATAAGCTTCTTTGCCTTTAGAAAATTACGGTTCTAAAAGGGGATGGATCCAATTTTTATATTATTTTTCTCAATATATAAAAGCAATCCATACGTACCATTCATTTTCCCCCCATAAACCTATTCTTTCCATGCGAAGAATTGACATATGAGTAGTTTCCCATATTAGTTTTTGCAATTGCATATGGACAACTTTAGACTAGCAAAATACTGCCTATCAAATAGTTAAGAAGAAACAAGAAATAGTACAAATTAATATTACCAAGGAGTGTCTTTGATGAGAGGAGGGGACTCCCTCAATTGGTCAGTGGGGCGCTTCGCAGTTGCTATTTTCTTAATAACAGGATAATAGTGAACAATAGGATAATTTTGGAAAGTAGATAGTTTAGTTCTTACACGTAAAATGCTACTTGATAAGTTAGTCGATAATTCGAGATGTTTTCGAGTTTTTTTTTGTTTGTTAATTTCGTATAGCACAGAAATTTTCGGTGTAATTATGACGTCATATTGAATTGAATTCGATGCTCTAGCATCATGCCAAGAATATTTTCAAGATCTTTACTCAGTCTCGTCAAAAGAATGCCGAGAAGGTAATTTACTCGACTCACTCCTTTTTTTTTTAAAAAAAACTTTCTTATTGTTTTCTGTATAAAACTGTATTATACTGGCTTTCAGGATATTTTTTGTAAAATAATAAACTAGCTGAAATCCTATTATACTGGAAGCTATATTTGAATTATCTTCTTTCGTTAATATACGTATCTTAAAGAATATAAGTGATAAAATCTCGAATCGAAATAAGTACTAACTATGTTACGAAATCCATTTCAAACAATTTACCCATTTTTCGGTAATAATGAAACAAGACATCGTAGAAAATATAGAAATTGCTCTCTTTCCTCCCTCCTTAAAAGCCATCTTTTCTAAGATTGGACCACTTAACCATTTACTTTTAATGAGTTTATATACCGAATTCAATTTTCCTAACTTGAAGGGATCATGGGAACAAATGGTCTCGCTGCTGACGTCCCCATGCTATTTTACTCACTTGAGGGCTCACGAGATCCTCAATTAAAAAAAAAAAAAAAAAATGAACCTTCCAGTTCCCCCTTAGGATACGCATTTTGATCAAAGAGAGAGTACCTACTAAGTTCGAGATAGATTATTATCTACATTCAAAAATTCATTTCAAAAACGGTTCAGCCATTTTTCTGTGATGTGATCACAAAATAAGACACTTTCATTTTTATTTATAGAGATAAATACGAGTAACTTTTTGTATGAATTTATTGAGGTTTGAAAAAACATATACAATTAGTAACAGAAGAAAGAATAGTTTTTTTTCCTTTCCTGTAACCTTGGATTAAGCAGTAAAGCAGGAAAACAACAAAAAGAAACAACAAAATTGAACTTGGACTTAGTTTTTGTCTATACAAGAAGCAAAATGATTGCATCACAAAACAAGGACACTTTTAAAAATCGTTTTGTTCCCGTTCTTCAAGTACGATATAAAAAAAAATGTTGTCCACAGTCTGATTTTTTTCTTTAATGAGAAAGAAGTGAGAAGAAATTACATAGCATATATAGTTATTATATGAACATTAATAATGCGGAACTGAAAAATCAAAAAAGCGTCAAGGTGTTTTCTATCAAAAGTAAACTACTGCGTCGAAATGTAAATCATAATGTAAGCAATATAAAAATTTAATTACATCGTTATATGTTTTTATTAAAATAAATTTACGATTATTTTTCTTGCCTAATGTCTGTTCTAATGCCCATGGGAAATTAACGCTTTTGCAATTAATTAAATCGCTTGTTTTCCCATGCATTTTTTTTTTTTTTTGAAGGAAACAAATGTATATAGATTGTTCCCGTTATATAGTGCCATTATTCAAATTCATATCTCAGGGAATTTTTCAAAATCAATTGTGTCAAAAGATTTTGCTCAAATTTCACTTCTGTTATGGGAGGGCGTGTTGGAAAATTTTAGGTTAGTCAGGCGTCTTTATCCGCACGGGCCAAATATTTACATTGCGTTTCGCCTTGTAAATTAAAAGTCAGAAATCAAGTCTAGATTCGAATAATTTTGTTTCCGTGGCCCGAGACTCGTTTAAATACTCAAATGGGATCTTTGAGTCTGAATTTTAAAAATGTAGTAATATCAGAAAATCGAATTTGGGCAACTCGTTCTTTCGTACATTCAAAGTTTGATTTATGTAACGCATTTGTAATGAATGTAAATTAAAGTGAAATATTACGTTTTCAGCAAAAGTAGTTAAAATTTCACAAACGCTATCTTAAGTATTGAAACGTTTGAACACTTCTTACTATTGTTCACTAAATGTGATTGAAAATGTACCTTTCGATAGTTTTAAAGCAAGCTACGTAGTTAGGGACTCCAAACCTTTAAGAAACAAAATAGATGGCTGAGGTTCCCTATGGTGTGCACAACAAAAATAAACGGTTAAGGTTCAACTTGGTGTACATAACAAACGTCTAGGGTCCAACATGGTATGGAAGACAAAAATAAATGGTTAAGGTCTACCATGGTATGCTGAACAAAAATAAACGGTTAAGGTCTACCATGGCATGTAGACCAAAAATAAACAGTGTATTTGCATGATGGTTTGCAGAACAAAATAAATATTGAAGGTTATAGTCGTCTACAATAGCAAACGTCTTAAGGAAAATATGACATGCTTTGCTAGGCTATGACAAACATTCAGTAATATATATGTTTAAAACAAATATATATCGTATAGTAATATATATATCGTATTTTTTTTTTGTTTGTTTTAAATTGTCTCTATTCAGAGTTGTCTCTATTCAGAGTTGTTTTAAATTTTATAAATGGCCTCATAAGCATGCAAGAAAATGTGAGAACAGGTTTAATCTACTTTGGCATCATATTTCTTTTGAGACATAAAAGGAGTTAAGACACCAATGTCATTGCCTACTTTGTAAAAAGCCTCTTCTTCTAAATTCGCTATGGGATATTGAAAAAGATATGGTCGAAAAACTGCTATACTCTTTGTTTAGAAATGATCCACATGATTTAGCAGTAAAATAGAATATATATAATTTAAAGCAAAAGTTGGTATCGGATCAAAGATGAATTTCATGGGCCGCGGTGGCTCAGTGGTAGAGCGTTCACCTCTGGTGCTAGGGGTCTCGGTTTCAAACCCTGCGCCTGCCAAGTGAACTTTGTGGTGGACAAACACCGTGTGCGTGGGTTTTCTCGGGGTTCTCCCGTTTCCTCCCACTTTCTTCATTCCACCATTTCATTCATTACTCATCATCACCGTCTCCTTTAGCCTAACCGGCATAACCGTGGGACGTAAAACTCAAGAATTTCATTTCATTTCATTTCAAAGATGAATTTCAAATTTTGTAATCCTGACTGCTTTTGTTTGTTTAGCAGTTTGCAGATAGAGCTGTAAAGCCTTTTTATATTGAAAACAAAGATGAAACATGGGAATGAATTTTGAAAGGAAATCAGCCAGAACCTACATTATAAGATCCCATACCAGCAGTCACCTGGAGGAACTGGGGAAAACTGGAAAAATCTAAGACTCGAATCTTGTACCTCTAGGTGGCAAAACGAGAACTCGAACCAATTATCTATAACAAGCGGCAGAAAAACCGGCTCTGCTAATCCTCCCTCGCCGCAGAACTAAGAAACAAATCTTATACTATTGTAGTTTCATAAGTTGAGTGATTCCTGTTATCGCCAATAACTGCTGCCTGGTCTTTATCGCTTTCCTTTTAGTAGTTTGAGCAAAGACACATTAAGAGCTGAAGAAAGTTAATCCAAAACAAATGGTGACTAACGGAGCTGATCTATGACAAATGCCGAAGTAGTTTAGGCTTACACATCATGACGGACGTTCTGTTTCGTAATCAAATGTACACAGATTAAGCGTATAATAATAATTAGATGATAGTAGCTCTCCATGTGGATATAATGACACCTTCCACAGAATAATGGGACATTCTTAGAATGACATACCATAGAGAATTAAATTCTTTTATGGGTGTGATTTCAAAAATTAGTATTTCTACTCTTGTTATCGACAGAACTTTCTTATTATTTTTTTCTGTTTTTTCTTAACTAAATACATAACTTTCTTTTTTTCTTTCTGTATAATTTCCTTTTCTTCAGGTGTTAAGAAAAGTGTTGTAATAGCGCGGAAGGTCCAAAGCGGAAAATAAGCATGTCCTACATGGAAGGAAGAGTGTAAAAGTGCTAAAAAGTCACGGCGTGTAATCAGCTTATGAAATGTCTCCATTATGCCCTACTATAATACACGTGTTGTGTTCATACAGATAGTTCTTCTGTCGGTACAACATCACGTATATGGTCGTGATTCGTGTGTGTCATAGGAGAATGATGATTAATAAAATATTGAGTGTCCTTGATATGAGATGAGAAGAACGAAGATGTTCAATCCAACAAATGCAGATTCACCCGTACGTGAAGTGCGTACAAACAACAGGGACAGAATCGGATTTATCTCTTTGTCGCTCCTAGTTTCAAAAAGGTTCGCCAGCATATTGATCTTTAAAAAAAAAAAAAAATGTTTCACATCAGCTCAGATTAGAAGGCTTTTTAGTATATAGCGGAATGCAGCATTACTAAATTTTAAATTTTCAATAACTTCTAGATTTTCCAATGTCCTGCTGGACGATGCGGATGTTTCTTTTTAACTGTTCTTAATGTTTCTGTGTTTGCGTTCCTGTTTGATTGGATTAGATGAAATGTAGAGTAAAGATGGATCGAAAAAGATAATTATAAGTAACTTGGAAAAATGCAGTTTCTTGTTTTACGCTTATGGGTGGCCTTTAACTAAAGGAGATGGAAGGTAAATTAAAGCGAATGATTATGAAAATATTGGTGTAATAAAAATGTAGGTAGAAATGGACAAATCGTGAGGAAACTTGTTGTCCACCTCAAAGTCGCATGGCCAGGGATCGAGCTAGGGACCTCTTATACCAGAGGTAAGCGCTCTACCATTGAGTCACCGCGCTCCAGAGAATAATATGAAAAAAAAAACATAAGGTAACGGAAAGAAAAAAAAGGACAAACTTCGTACCTCAATATCTTTATTTTGTATAAAAGTTGCTTACATATTGCTTCGCAGTCATGAAGTTCTGAGCAGGCCCGTATCCAGGGGGGTCTAGGGGGGGCCTGGCCGCCCTAAATTTTTACTGGCCCCCTCTAAAATTTTCACGGTAGGTTTGCAAATGAACTATAATATGGAATGAACTAATATTTTTGGATCGCCCCCCCTAACTTCCACCGGCCCCCCCTAAATTTTCGAGCTGGCTACGGGCTTGGTTCTGAGCTCAGATCTGATGGCCGACCATCGTGATAGTTTTTTTCCTCAGCTCTACTAGCTTCATGCTTTAAAAATATATTCTATGTACCACTTCCGTTCTCTTTACTAATGGTTGTAGTATAAATAGCAGACTGTATCAAAAAGCTAGTTAAATAAATACATAGTTTTTTTGATTTTACGTAGATTACGTATCATTTTCTGAAACTTCAAATAATAATAATAATAATAATAATAATAATAATAATAATAATAATAATAATAATAATAATAATAATAATAATAATAATAATTTTTCTTTTTTTTTTAATGTTCTATGCACAGTGTATAGGAACACATGATTTCTTCAATTGCTTGTTTCCATGAAGACTGGAGTTTCAAATTAAAATATAATAGTTACATGAATGACACAATTGTCTAAGGGTAGTGTGTCCTGTAAACTTTGGCCGGAGTAGAACCTGAGATTATGCACATCAAATAAACTCTGTTAAAAAGACAGTTTCCCGTGAAGATGTTAGCGGAGTTACTTCATTAACGAAATTGACAGAGAGAATCTCATTAGCTATCTAATGAAAAAAAAAAAATGTAATTCAAAAATTCGCTTTCCTTCAAGTGTTATCGCATGGAGTAGCGGACGTACTAACATTATAATGTCATAGGACCCAATATGACTTCAACAACGCCCAAATATGTTAATGAACATACTTAGCCTATTTATCACTTTTTAAGTACATGTTGTTTATAAACGATTTTTTAAATTAAGTCTTTCGTTGGGCCTTACATTAAAGAAAAAATGCTTAATAATAATAAACTCATATAAAAGATTAAGGCATAAAATTATCGTAGAAAGATTATTGTATGTTCTTATGGAAAGGTACTGTAAAGTTAATGTAATTAGTGTATTTCTGGGTTTGATTCCCAAGGGTAAGTAATTTTTAGTGTTCAGTAAGAAATAATAATAATAATAATAATAATAATAATAATAATAATAATAATAATAATAATAATAATAATAATAATAATAATAATAATATGTGCGCTGCCCGCTGCTCTAGTGTCTAGCGCGCGCAGGCCTTTTCTGTACATGGTTCCAGATTCGATTCCCAGTGGGTAAGGTTTGAAATTTTAATGTTTTACGGTGGTTCGGATTGAGAAGTGCCAATTCGGATTCAACCATGAACTATAGATCTAAGGGACACCAGCTAAACGTTTACAAACAAACAATTTTTTACTTCTATTATTATTATTATTATTATTATTATTATTATTATTATTATTATTATTATTATTAAAAAATAAATGTCTATCGTAAGAGAGGCATGCATACCAAAATGAAAGTGAAGTCTATGATCAGTCGGCAGTAGTGAGTTCAAGTCCTTCGATGGTATTGACGGATACAAATCGACGTTGGTGTAATCGAATTCAACTAAAACTTAGAAACACTTTTGACAAGGTAAAGATTCTATCAAAATTAAAAGTACTTTTTCTGTAGTATGCACAAAGGAGAAGAAAAAAAAGTTCTACAATTAATCACAAAGCTTTCAGGAGACATTGTATACTGTTGTATCTATCGTAGTACATCAAGATGACTTACATGTGTAATGTATCTTCCCTTTGTAGAAAGATATCTATATTTACTTGAAGGTTTTCAACATGGAGCATCAGTTGTGTTTAGAAATTTGTATAAATGGGTTAAAGTTGTCAGTCGGCGCCCGTAGTGGAAATTGTCTGTCTATATTTTAGTGGATATTGTCTAGACGTGGTGTCGGCCCCCCTAAGTAGACTGTGAAAGACTAAACGAGTCCCATCGAGGTTAGTTTCCGATTTCACTACCTTTCATTTTCAACTAGTGAGTGGTATCACCGTGAGTGGTATCTGTTTTCATTAAGATACTGAAATATAAAATAGTAGATAATTTCTCCTACTTGACAGAAGTAAAACTTCTGTGTACCATTTTTAAGAGAACTAGACGTCAGTTTATTACGCCTGTCAACAAAATAACAAACCTCATTCTCTTTCTTCTTTTGTTTCTGCCATGAAATCACTGTGGCCCAATGGTAGATCTCTCACCTTTTTTGCAAGAAATCCCTGGTTCAATCCCAGCCCATGTGAGTTTATAGTGGACAATATCGTATCCGTAGGTTTTCTCGATTTTCGTTTCCTCCCACATTATCACTCCACTAATTATTTCATGCAGTTTCATTAATCAACCGCCTCCTTTAGCCTAAAGGGCATTATGTGGACGTGAAACTAGACATTTAATTTCGTTTCTGCCACATAACTATAGGTCAGTTGTCAATTTCCACTTCTATGGTATCAATGTTAATTAAATCAACACTCTATTTCATAAAAAATGTAAGTAGATCTCATACACTCCTCCAAACAGTGGCGTAGCAGCTGCCCCCGCAACCCCCGCAGTGCGGAGGGGCCCGACGTATAGGGGACCCCGAAGTCTTGCGATGAATAAAGATTTAAAGAAGTAGAACTTCAATCTTACTTCTATCGGCTTTACAACTAGAGCCCCTTCTCTATACTTTGCGGGGGGCCCGCAAAAGTGTGCTACGCCACTTCCTCCAAATAAGATATATTTCCGACGTTTGTTGTGGTTCGTTGTTTCATCATCAGTTCTACATTAAATTTAATCGGTCTACAGGGCCGTTCATACATGCTGCGTCTTCCTAAACCAGATCTCTAAGAAAGTTAAACTTACTAGCCCTGTAGCTGCCCGGAGGGATATGGCTGATCAGATGTTGAACGTCCAATTGGCTGAAGCTCTCGTGGCTATACTCGTATGTTAGCGTACGGTGCGGAAGAGCCGGGTTCGATTCCCTTTGGGACCTCATGTGGTTCGGATTGTACGTTAAACTCTATGCCCACATCTCATATAGCCTTAGTACTGAAAGGGAAGCTAAACTTCAAATAAAATTGTTTATCAGCTGTCAGAGCCATAATTTCTGATTTTCTAAACTGAAGTCTGCATCATTTTAATTTTAAGTAGCTCTCCGTGAGTCGATTCTGTGGAGAAAAATATCATACACTGGAGAAAAAATATCATATTATAAGAAATTAAGATATTATAAAATATAATAGACAACAATTACCCGTTTCCTAGTGTTCCGTTAGTCAATCACTTTTTAGTACTGAATGGACCTATTACTGAAGCACTCTCTGATATCGGTCATTTTCGACAATTATATATATATATATATATATATATATATATATATATAATATAATCTCCCCCTCTGCTTCCCCCAAGTTGCGAGGCTGAATTTGGATTTAAATAGCGTCGGAAGTACACACTGTTCATTTCAGTCACCCGAATACTATGGATTCGATACTAATATCGGTCATTTTTAATCACTAATATCATTCATTCAATCGTATATATATCCCCTCCCTCTCCCATAAGTTGCACTGTTAAAGTGAAACGATAAAAAAACATCCCAGGCTCGAACCTCATCTATGTTGAAAATTTGATCAAGATCAGTCAAGTGGTTGAAGAGTTATTAACTCACAAAGATAGTCATTTTCATTTTTATTCATATAGATATCAGTTAAAAATAGATCGTTAATAGATATGTGTTCGTCGTAGGTCCTTATTGTAGTAGTCACTGAACACGAAAATGATAATACAGTATAATCTATTTTACATAGTTTTAACCTAGGCTTTTTTTATATTAGTACATGTGTATTTCCCTAGCCTAGGTTCATCACATACTTTCGTCCTGTGATGCAATTGTACATGCATGCACTTTTTGAAAAGAGATCCTCGCTCAGAATGAAACATATCAATTTCATCTACTTGTTATGAAGCATATTGCACTGAGATTCGCAGAAGCCTTCGGTAATAATGCCCTAATATATACATTTCTAACTTATCCATCAATAAAATAAACACAGCATTTCTACTTCCTATTTCTAAATTTGGAGCGTTTCCTGCCAATTTTTATTCTTCCTCATAAAAAAAAGTCCCTCGTCCTTTCTATCAATGATAGTCAATGTCTGTTTCATTTTTTTCTTTTTTACCTGAAAGAAATAATAATATGCTTTTGCGAGGGTAGGCGTGAATTGCGTGCAAGATCAAACAAATAGAAGCAACACTCCATAGTTCCTGTTGCTACTTAGCCCACGACAATTCCCACACAAAATGGCTTCCCAACTACATGCAAACAGATAAACAACGATAACACCTTTGATCCGATTATGTAAAAACGACCTTCTGAAAACCCATCTCTGCTAAAACTGTTTCTGCCTTCTTTCGAAATACTGCATATTATAAAGAATTATTTTGGGGGAAAAGTATCCAGCGTTAGGAATGCAAACTTTGGTACTTATTTGCTCTATGATAGGCCTAATTTATCCAGTGGCGTTGCAAATTTAGATTGTTTCAAACTAAGCTAAGCTTGTTTCGATTACCAATAGTGGTAGAAAGTTCACAATTGCTTATGACTCGAAATTGTACTTATTTGCCTGCTGTAGTACCGAATGACACGTTATTACTTCTTACTGCGTTTTATATGCAAGTAGTTGGTTATAATTCTTCTTTTCACATGTAACGATCAGTAAATGATGGATATTCTATAGATGTCTTACCTATTGGACAATTATTTCTCTCCTTAACAGGGTTTAGTGCAATGATGGGCAAACTTTTTTAGGAGGTAGGTAAAGAAAAAAAGCAGATAGGCAAATATTATTTATTAAAAACAACAACAGTGCCTCATTTTGAAATGCTAACAGTTTAATATCGTGATAAGGAAATACATGAATTTGTAATCACTTAGGTGAATATAAAAGTGACGAAAGGAGAAAACAATCCAAAATGATTTGTTTTCCTTGATTCTTATTTTCATTCGCCAGATTAAGGATTGAAATGATGTCGCGGGCCGAATAGAACCTTTCCGAGGGCCATAGTTTGTGTCCATCGCTGATGTAGCGGATAAAATAGAGAATAAGGCGCATATATATATATATATATATATATATATATATATATATATATATATATATATATATATATATCACGGTGTCATTTTTCAATGCTTACCATACAAATGTTAACGAAACATATTTCTTTCTTTTCTTTTTCTTTTTTTTTCAAAACAGACAATACATGGATTTTAAAATGAAATATGATTGATCGATTTCAGGGAAGGAGTTTAAAAGAAGCTCATTTTAACTTCCAATCTATTGGATTGGTCAGGCTAGCAATTCTTCTAATTAGTATGACAATATTAGGTCTTAATTTTCACATAGCTATATTTATTGATCCCGGTGGCTTAGCCGTTAAGATGTATACCTATCAACCGGATGACCTATGTTTCTGTGCGGTTGATACCAAAAGGGTTAATACCAGCATGGTGAGCACGGGACCTTTTCTTCCAGAAAAAAAAAGTGCTAGTTGCACTAAAGGTTAAGGAACTCGAGTCACTGATTTTATACAAATTACCATCAGAAATTAAAAGAAAGGGTAAAATCAGACACGGTTTTGGATAGAAATTACTTGTTCCAATTATGTAGTAAAATGTCACTTTTGCCGTCGTACAAGTATTCTTTTACATCTTTCACAAAACAATATCCAATAATTTTGTACATTTTTCCCCTTTCACATCGTTAAAATAATAATCAGTGTGTATTTTAGACTGCACTAGTTAATCTTAAAAGCTATGTTGAAATCAAAACTGACATCTTTTGCGCTGAATTGATAAGCTGAGAATTATATAACAACTTTTCCCAAAAGACGAAACTGAAGCCCAAAGCGTGGAGGAAAGTGCTCATTTGTGGTCAGACCATGATTAAAGGTGTTATCCACCGCATTGGATGGGAATTCCTGTTTAATTTGCTTCGAGGGATTTTTTATGTCGGCAGAAGAATACTCAAACGACTAGAATCTTATTTAACGTTTCATCTTGTTTAAGAAAGGTCAAATTTTGCTGTCAACAACCTCTGATACTGCTGCGGCGCCATAGTCGTCCTAGACAAAATGGCTCCGACAATATCCACAAGTTCTTGATTTGTTATTTTCAAGTGGGTAGCATTGTACCCGTAGCATGTTATTACACCAAGGCTTAATAGTTTAGAATGATATGGTTTATTCTATAAACACACAAATTAATCGGGGAAAAATATGAAGTAAATATAACATTCTGTGCATCTAAAATTAAGGCATAATATTTCGAGTCAGTTTTTGCATTTTTATACGTTTACCATATTTTCACTTTAGACAACCATTTTAAAAAAGAGAAGTATCTTGATGATAGCGTAACTAACGTAACATTCGGAATGGATTACGAGTAATGTTCTCTGTAAATAAGAAGGGGAGGGAGACAATGACGATCTTCGATTAGAATGTCTACTTGGGATATTAACAAGAAACAGTGTCATAGTGTACACCACATAAAGGAGCTTGGTTTTGGTTTTTGGTAAAACTACACCTTAACAAGCTAAATAACTACACCTTAATAAACTACACCTTAAACTACACCTTTTACCAAGCCTAGGTTTTGGTAATTGGAACACAGTGATTGGTATCAAATATAGAAGTAGGAGGGGAGACTGGTTTTCGATACATGGGTAGTATTCTTAGTGATAATATGAAGTATGAAGGTGAAATAGAAGCATAAAGCACTTCGTGTGGAGTATTGTACTGTAAGGATCAGAAACATGGACATTGCGCAAAAATGATAAAAAAACAAAAAAGACTGGAAGCTTTCGAAAGTGGGTGTAGAGAAGAATGGAGAGAATTAGTTGGGTCGAGCGGAAAACGAATGAGAGAAGAGGGTCTTAGAAATCGTAGGGGAGAAAAGAACAATTTTAGATATTATTAAGAAGAGCAAGAGAAACTGGTTTGGACATTGGTTAAGAAGGAACTGTATCACGAATGGTGTGCTAGAGAGTATGGTGTCAGGAAAGAGAGGGAGGGAGCGTAGGAGACTACAATTATTGGACGATATCAAAACAGAGAAATTGTACGCGAAGACAAAGAAGTTAGTAGAAGATCGTGGAGCAAGAAAGCTACTCAGTTGCGGTATGTGACCTGCCGATCATGACAGAATGCCTATGATGATGATGATGTTTCTTAAATACGGCATTTTTGCTCAAATTAAATAACGTGTACTTTAAGATGAATGAATATTTTAAAAAATAGAAAACATTTAGGTCTTTAGACAGTACCGTGCCATGAGGGGAACGAGCGTTGCGGCGGCCCCGGGCTCCGATGTAAGGGTCGCAAAATTCGGGAGAGAAAAAAAGAAAAAAAGGAAAAAAAATACCTGGAATATATGTATGGGACTTCGTCGTATACTCTCGCCCCGGGCGCTGATTTTCCACGGCACGTCACTTTCTTTAGATTTGTTGAGTAGAAAGTCATTTAGTTTCATTTTAGTGTTTTATTCCATGAACAAATTAGTGTTTTGTATCCTAAGCATTATACTAACCCGCTAATCTCAAGAGTACTACAGGTTGACTACCAAGCAAGGGTAATACCCATAAATCTTTCCATAAGAATACACGGGGAACCAATTTTTGATTGTTCATATCCTGAGATCAATTAAATGGATCATCTCCATCAACGAATTAGATTCTCAACATTGCATCCTCTACGTTCTGGCCAAAATTGATGGTATTCCATTAAGTAGTTCTTGATACACGGACGGACAGGGTAAATATATAAAGGAGGTTTTGATAAACCAAACACTTTGGGGTGTTTAAAGATGATTACCATTGTTGCACCCACTACATTCCACAGGATTCCACTACTATCTGGCGTTGCCCACATTAGTTCAGGTGTTCTTAGGTTCAGACTTTGCTGGAAGCACAAGGGTTTGAATAAAAAGCCGAGTAGTGGCTAAGGTCTTATTAAGATCCTGTACTTTGTAACCTCAGTCTTCTATAAAGGTTGTAAAGCGAAAACTACTAATCGAACCCTTCTCTCTCTCTCTCTCTCTCTCTCTCTCTCTCTCTCTCTCTATATATATATATATATATATATATATATATATATATATATATATATATATATATATATATATATATATATATATATATATATATATATATATATACAGTACTTGGATTGTGTAAATAATGAAATCCTCAAGTATCTATTCTGTGACATATTTAAAACATAAAAGAAACTATTTTTTTTTGTACAGTAGTATATTATTGTGACCTAATACCAACTTACTTTCATCGAGAGAAATTGTTCTAATTAAACAAGTTTCGTCAATATTTCTAGATCTAATTACTGGAATAACAATCCTAGATATTTGATCTGATGTTAAAACAATCATTCAAACTAAAAAGAAGAAGAAGAAGAAGTAAAATACGAAGTTTTTCCTGTTATCTTCCAGATGCAACCTAATTAACCTAAAAAATATTACTCCGAATAACAGAAATTGCACTGACAAAAATTGCAGTTCTCCTGCCGTGGCAGAAGCAGCATCAGGAAAGCCGCCTATAGCCAAAATATACGGAGTTTCCTAAATATGGTTGATATTTCTCTCCATGCGAAACTACACAAAAGTAGTTTTAAAGAAAAAGGGAAAGAAAAAAGAAAAAGAAAGGAGAAAACGAATTCAACGTCAATAAATCGTGAGGATGGAGGAAAGTAAAGATGATTTTTTAAAAATACTATTGCAGATTGTTTCTGACGTAAGTTGTTTAAACACATCGTATTATGACTTCAAAATAAATATTTGCTATAATTCCACAATGGCTACTTAAATTGAATAAATCAAATCAATATTGAATCAATGAAAGTCAAGTGATAAATACAGAATGTAGAATGCAAGTTGTAGCTCTAAACCGAAATAATTTTCATAACTATGTAAAATGATTCAAAGCGTGTTAGAAGGCAAAATGCAATCAGACTTTCATGTTTAGGTCAAGGTAGCTAGGTATATGCAATGCAAGACAAACATATTACAAGGTCTTAGATAAATTACTGAGAAAATTACTGTTCCTGTTTGTTTTCCTTTTTCCCTGGTGTGAAATATATACCTTCAAAGTGAATGCTATTATTATTACAGCAAAATAGATGTGAAATTATGAAGTTGCGTAGTGCTATTGTCCAAAGCAATTTTAATTTATTTTACAACAGTAAAAGTATTTCTATTATGTTATCATAAATACCACTAAATAAGAATTACAATACCTCTTAAACGTGTTTACTTTGTAGGTTATGATGCTATACCTTAGCACTTCTCTGGAAATGAATATGAGGAAAATTTAGTATGACGATTCAGCCTTGCAATTTGAAAACTCATTTCCAATGTTCTACGTTACCTATAATAACGTAAGCTTTATCCATAGCTCAATAAATTCAAAGACTTATCGCCGCAGAAACAAAAGGCCGCCATTAGATCTTAGGCTTTCTCTTAGAATTTCGTTCTCCACGTTTCCTTCATCTATACCAAGTAAATTGTGTAGCTGCATTTTAATAAAATACCATATTTGTAGAACATACACGACATCATTCGATATCCCTCGTGACAAAAAATTGATTCGCATTTACGCCTTTAGTATGGGTGCTTTATTATCCGGAGGGAGTGTATATAGTTTGGACTCTACTTTAGGTTTACGTCCCAAATGTTCATGTTGCTCAAAAGGGACGCACAATTCTAACCATTCAACCAAGTGCAAACACACACATACACAATTAAGTGCATTCTATGAAACACTTTTACTGCATGTTTTGGTTTTACACATATTAATGTGTTATATGAGTTTTAAGTATTTAGTATGTTAGTTGTCATCGTGTCGTGTGGTTTCCTTATCGCACTATAATGAAGAAATTAGAGTCAAGATGGGTAGGGTCGGATTTAGGGGGTGCACTCCTTCCCCCTTCGTTGTAAATATACACTATCTAAAATGAGAAGCTAGCAGTGAAAATATCAGCACTTTCCGAACCTTTCTGCCATCATGTTTCCGTTTGGGGCTGAAAAGAAAGAGGTTGATTTGCAAAAGCAATAGTTTAAGTCGATTTTCTGCAGGTTGAAGGAAAAGGATTCACCAAGCAAAACAATGTAACACTTGTCAAGTAAAAAAAAAAAAAAAAAAAAAAAAAAGTGTAACTTAAAATGAGTCGAAGAGAGAGTGTAACTTAAAATAAGTCGGTGATTTGTAGTTTTCAAAGTTATTAATCGACGAAAGAACATGTATAATCTATTCACTTTCGTTTGTACTTTTTTATTTATTTATTGGGATTGTGCTAGTGGACTTTAGTAAGATTGTAATGTTATTTCGTCCATCCGTCTGATACTCCGGATGATAATTCTTGAATAAAATCGATTTTTTTTTTTGCAGTAGATACCTAGAATGATCATCTCGACTGAGTTCGTTAATGGAGTCAATCTGTTAACATCTTTACAAATAACGGTGATTTTAGCGGTACCTATCCATATATTATTAAATTAAATAGCTTTAAGAATATGCAACACACTTTACACTTTTGGCATTTTGGGTTGTCTAACACTGCAGGATAAAAATAGTTCGCATCCCTTACATGTATGTTTCGTGTGATCCAGCTCGCTGCATTGGTCCTTGGTTTGAAAGCTCGCACCAAGTGAACTTTGTGGTAGACAAACATCGTGTGCGTGGATTTCCTCAGGGTCTCCCGTTTTTTTTTTTCTTTTCATTGTCTTCATTCCACCATTTCATTCATTCTCATCATCACTGTCCCCTTTAGCCTAGCCGGCATAACCATGGGGCGTAAAACTTAAAGATTTCATAAGATCTTTGCATGATCCACTAGACTGTTTTAGCAGAGTTTATTGTTATCTGCTTTAGCATAACATATCTTTTAAGTACCAAGTTCTATGATACCCTTCCGTGTGCACCTAGTAGTTTCATGTAGGATCCAGGCCACCTGAGCTTTTATCGGGAATCGAACATGGTTGCTCTTTGTTGTTGTGCACAAACACTGTGTGTGTGGGATTTCATGGTGTTCTCTCGTTTCTTCCTACTTTCTTCATTCCACCATTTCTTTCATTCTCATCATCACCGTCTCCTTTAGTCTACACAATATATCCCATGGGACGTAAAACTGAAAGATTTAATTTCGAACGCGGGTTCCGGTAATTATTCAATATTTTATAAGGATAAGTTTTAAATATCGATAGTTACTTAAGAACTTTGATCTATTTTCCTTTCTTGTAACCATTTAGTTTTTATTTACATGTTCCACAGTTATATCGTAGGCCAATAAAATTTACCATTATTGTCATCGGCCAAATCTGTCTTCAGCATTGGGGGGGGGGGAGTGAAGACTGTTCCCATAATCTTTTTTTTTTTTTTTTTTTTTTTTTTAAGCGATGTTTAAAATATTTATGAAGTTGAAAACAGTGCTGTGGAGGATCAGGGAGCAGTTGTCTTCAACATTGGGAGGCGAGCAGATTAGAGGCTCATTCTGGGGGGGAAGAGATGAGACTCACATTAAGCAGATGAATTTAATTTCTGAGATGAACGCGTTGTATATTGTATATCAGGCAATGTAAATAAAGTAGTGAAAATGAAACAATCTAAGGAACATCAATTTCATCTCATTTTCCTTTATGGCAGTCGGACACAAATCATTACCTCCCCCCCAAAAAAAACGCATTTCAAATCGTATTATTGGGAAGACATGTCCCCCTCATTCCCCCCGGGATTTGCGCCAGTGATTATTGGAATTGGGCTCGGAACTATTGTATGCGAATAAAAAGCGAGCGTAGTAACCGCATGATTGGTTACAACTTAATACAAATTGGGAACTGATATTGAGCCTGTTTCCAATAATTCTGTATGAGAGCAATATATATATCTCAGTAATTTAAATGCTAAATTCGCATTGTTAATTTAAATTTGCTGATTTGTTTGTGGCCAACACTGTTGTAAAATATAAGACAATCCCCTGCTCACTGTTTCTCTTTCTATAAAATAAATATTAATTAAATTACAAGATATAACAAACAATATTAATAAAAATTCTCTCATTTGTCGTATATTCAACTGTGAACACACATTGTTAGGTAACCTTAACATGCATATTCATTGCATGACATGGTCTGTAATTATCTGGTAATAATTTTTTTGTATGCAAATCGAGTTCGTGCCACATTTTCATAATGTTTCAGTCTGCTGTTGAGTATAATTAATTGTGAGAATTACGTTTTTCCTTATTCTACTGGGTACACAGTAGTGAGTGATTTCGTAACACTTTTCAAGTTGAAAGAAATGTAACAAGAATATGCGCGCCATTACTAAAGTGATAGTATGTGCTTCCATCTTCTGGTCGTACTGTGAATTCCATACCTCATATCTGAAGAACATGCCCCCCTCTCTCCAGAAAAAGGGATGGTAAATTGAAAATTGGACTACAAAGAGAAAAAGTGTGTGGAAGAAATTTTTGAGGAAAGTAATGCGAAAGATGGGAAAGGCAGTGTAGATTTGTACGAAACAAGTGGCAAATAAATTTCATGTGTCGATGGAAAAAGAGCGATTTTTTCTAACAAGATATCGTTCGCTCATGCAATCCTTGCCGTCCTCGGTGGTCTGGTTGTGCACGGTATCCCGATGAGAAAACCTTGAAATTAGAACAGATTACGGTGCTTCGGATTCACCTTAAAATTTAGGTCCACGTCTCGGATGAGCCTCAGTGCTGAAGATGATACACTCCAATCAAACAAACCAAATCCATCGAGTATGGGCCTGATCTAATCGAGTATTAGCAAAACATTATATTTTTAAATGTCAGAACAAATTTCATTGCCATTTTACTATACAATTTTCTAGCGTTCAGCTCCAAAAAAGGATATGAATGGCCAGACGGCTTCTGGGTGATGTGTCTCCCGTCGCCATTATTTTGATTGCCTAGGTCGCTTCATTGCTTTTTAAGTCTATTAGTCGTTCTCCAATTGACACAGATGCTGAATCAATATCAAAAATAATTTGTTCCAACAGAAAATCGAGCTTGAGTCCACACACACTGGAACTATTTGGAGTCATTTAAGTTAATATAAAAATATTTTTGTGTGCTAACCGCATTTGTTAAAAAATATCAGTGTAAAAGTACGAATTGTCTCCTTTTCCTCGTTGATTAACTTGCAGCAGTGGCATACGCAGAAGAGAGGTTCCGGGTTTAACCTCCCCTTTTCAACAAGATATTATATATATATATATATATATATATATATATATATATATATATATATATATATATATATATATATATATATATATATACATTTTACCATATGAACATATGTACACAAAAATCTTAAAAAAATATGAACTTTGGAGCTTGAACCCCCATGATGAAATTGTGTGTACGCCACTTAATTGTAATATTTTGTTGCTACAGTTTCTTTCCTGAAAATCTACCAACAAGTATTCCCATCTTCTAGATCATTTTAGTTCTTATCTGCTTCTAATATGCTTGAAATTCAACAATTCTAGGAATTCTTTATGTTAACAATGGTCACCTTACTTGCATGTTACCTGTCAACAAGGAAATGCGTACATAATGCCTACTACCGTAGATTAAGATCTCTCCGGAATTTCCTGAATGTCACAGAAGATTACGGTTCTGGCAGAAAGCTGTTAAAATAGACTAGTTTTGTGCTGTGTTTGCTCTCCCTCTTCACAAGAAGAAGAAACCATGCAATCAGATGCTAAAGCATTTTACATTATATATTGTTCCCTTTACATATAGATGGTATTGCATTGCCTCACGGAGAATCAAGAAATACATTTTTATGATCTCAGATACATATAAGTATTCAGAGCACAGAAAATATTAATATATTTGGCTCAGAAGAATATGGAAACGGAGGTCAAACTCGTTGTTACAACTACTAACTACTATAAGTTGTTCTGTTTATTCAAATTTCAGATAATACACATGCGTAGTTTATTTGGCGCAAGATTGACAAACACATTGAAAGTGAGGGAATATTGTATAAGTTGGTTAGGGCTTCACCTTACTAATATTGTCAGTCAACTGTAAGTTTTCATTTGGGGTTCATCAGATTATTTTTTTGAGAGAGGAAGGGGACAAATCAATAATTTTATCTTGTAAGATCATTATTAACATTAATTTGTAATGTGAATGGATTCGCCAGAGTTCTTTGCGAAAAAAAAAAAGCAATTTTTAAAATTTTAGTTAACAATAAACTACCGATTCGTTGGAAGAAACTGGATAATCACTTAAGTCTTTAGTTTAAAAATTTGAATCAATCTCAATGATTAGATTGTTTTGTTCATTTATTTGAACGGGCGTAGCGCAATGTTTAGTATTCTTTCATTGTACTCGAAAGGTCCCGACTTCCAATCCCGCAGACAAACATCCTCACTGAGATTCTTTTCAAGGGTTTCAGTATATAACTATTAATATGGTTTCCTTTAATAATGGTTGGTTTCTTTTAAAAACTTTTCTTTTCATGTACCATTGTAAGATATTTAGAGAGTAAACTAGCTTCACAGTATGTCCGTAGGGTCTAACTATGTAATAAATTAGTAAAACAAGTAATGATGTCACGTGTACACCACGTGAAAGAGTTTGGTGACGTGATATTTTCTCAATTAAATGAAAACCAGAAGTGATAGTAGATTTATACCATTTCCGGTTTTAGTAAAGAGATTGGATATATTTTTGAGATGCTTAATTGATAGCAGAAAACATGTTCTTGTTATCTATTGCCTGTTTTTCTCTATAACGATCAACGGTAATACTGGAAGTGGTTGATCTTTGTCACTTCCGGTTTGAATAGAAGGCTAAGAGAGTAGATGGTACCTATTTTCAGAACACTAAATTGATTTTTTTTTAAAAAAAAGACGTTTCTCACTATCTTCTTCTTCTTCTCTCTCTCTTTTTTTTCTTTTTTCGTCCATGTAGATCAATATTGAAATCGGAAGTTCTGGTGGATTTCTATCACTTTCAGTGTTAGTAGAGTTAAAGATGGACTTGAAATGTATTCCAGGGACGCTTATTGAATTGCAGGAAACGACTTCTCGCTATCTCTTAACCGTTTTTGCTCAATAGTAATCAACATTAACACTAAAAATGATTTACTTCCACCACTTTCGGTGCAAATATTACTTCCATCAACAAACTTGATGTCTAAGTTTCGACCCTTTATATCCTGGTCAAAATTGATGGTGATCCATCAAATAGTGCCCGGACGAACGGACACACGGACAGATAGGTTTAAGTTATTTTGAGTGTAATGTCCATTTTCTTTAACGTTAATGTTTCATAGTTCAGCGGCAGACTAACGATTCGCAGGTTCTCATCCTGTATGAGTAGTCACTTTTCAATTCATTGTCATAATTTAATTTCTCATTGCCTCTTTTGTGCTAATGAGTACTATCGTGGGATGTAAAACTAAAAACATTTAATAGAACTTTAAGCCTATATGAGACGAATGCCATGGTTTAATATAGAACCCGTGTCGTACCCTACCATAAACCAATCCTGAAGTCACTCCTCGCGAACTTTACGTATTCAAGTGAATTAACTACTCGCGAGCTCGTTCCTCACCAAAAATAAAGATTATTTATTATTATTATTATTATTATTATTATTATTATTATTATTATTATTATTATTATTATTATTATTATTATTATTATTATTATTATTAAGTATTCTGCCTTTTGGCAAGTCCTGGAACTAATGAGGGCTTTTTTCTTTACATCATCTTAATTTTTAGTTTGGACCTGGAAATATTTATTCCATGTTTCTCGACTTTCAGCTTCCTCTTTTAACTCCCAATAGTTTCTTCTATTTTTCAAATCATTGGTCAGTTGTGTTCTTCTTCTTTCTATTCCTTGCTTTCCTTCCATCTTTCGTTCTATGGCGGGATGAAGAAGACAATTTCTTCGCAAGATGTATCCAATCCAATTGGCCTTTCTATGAAGGATGCTGGCTAAAAGCATCCTCTTCTTTCCTTCCATTTTAAACTATCTTCGTTTGTTACTATGTGTGTCCATTTTATCTTCTCAATCTTCCTCTAACACCACATTTCAAAGCTCTCTAAATATGTCTTCTCCAGTTCCGTAATGTCCAAGTCTTTGAACTATAAAGTCCAATACTCTATATATAGCACTTGACCAATTTCTTCCTTAGCGCAATACAGCTCTTATTTATCTGCTTTAACTTAATTAATTTTAGCTTTGTTATCCAGTATTTAAAGTACAGTCTAGTAGTGGCGTACGCAAAGGAGGTGTCCGGATTTTAACACCATTCGTCAAAAGATATTGTAAAATAAATAAATAAATAAATAAATAAATAAATAAACATTTACTATATTAAGATACGTATACAAGCAATATGAAGTGGAACCACCTTCCGTCTTAATGAAGTTATGTGTACTTCACTGCAGTTTAACCCCGTGCTTACAGAAGTGCCAAAGTAAAGGATTTAGACTATCAGTTTCACAGTCTTTGGTTCCAGAGCAAAAAAGTGTGCAAGGTAGACATCCAACATGAATGGTTGTACAGCTTCAGAGGTTTTATTGGATTTCAAGTCTGAATATGATACACATATCACAATATGTAATTTGATGTTAACCTTGTGTACCTATCAATGACTTTGAGCTAAGATTTTTTCATGCATTAAATTATTTTTTCTTTTTCTTTTCGTAACAGCGCTTTACACATTCTACTCTAAAAGACCGAAATATAATAATAATAACACTGTGGAATGCAATTTTTGCGTCACCGTATTAGCTTGAAGTTATGTGCCGGTATCATTTTCCACCTTCTGGGAAAGAAATTGATAATTAGAGCTTTTGTCTGAACAGTGTTATCATATATTTTACATATGAGTGACTCATTGTGACGTGTGGCTGCTGCAACCAGAAAATGCCGTAATAATAGTCACTTAATGTAATGGCTTCCTTTTGCACTCCCAACCTTTAAGCATGATCGCATTTCAAAAGAATTTTATATAAATGTTGCTGGAAGTTTTTTTTTTTTTTTTTCATTGAAGTGGTATGAAGGAAAGTCATGACAAAATGATGTTTCTAAGAACTTGACTTCAATTAGGGCCCTTTGATGATTTTACTGCAACGTAATGTAAGGTGGTATCGGTGGTTATGCATTTCTGAAATACTATGTTTAAGTAAAAGCAATGTAAGGAGTAAGAATGAACTCCCTTTTCAATGTAATGTATTCTGATCTGACTTATTATATATTATTAGAAAAAGACGTCCGTTCTTTTCTTTGATGAAAACCACTGTTGCTAGGTTCAAAACCACATTACGTAAGTTACATTCATTGAGAACATAGATGTGTGCCTATAGAGATGCTTGGGGGAGTACAATCCTGCAGAGGTATTAATTTTATATGCTTGCAAAAGAAATTTATTCTGTTTCTTGGTCCTGTTTCAGTATTCTCTTTCTCTAAACTTCGCTTAGTTGCCTCGGCCCATCACCCTGTTCTTTTGTTCAAATATCCACCCCCCAGACTTTACCACACTGTTCAAAATGTTTAACCAGTTCCTTAAAAAAAAAAAAAAAAAAAAAAATCTTGGGAAACATTTAATTAGTTAAAGATTTTGTGAAACAGAATTTTACTGAAGTTTCCTAGGAAATGTTTAGAGCTTTCTACATTAAATTAAGAAACATTTTGTTTATAAACTTAAAAGGTTTCGGTTTTAGTAAACATTTTTGTAAGATCGTTTTCTCTTAAACATTTAATCATTTTTTTTTCTTACAAAAGTTACGTTTTTCATTACCTTTAATGAACCAGTTGTTTTCATAGTAAACATTTTAAGGTTTGTATGTTACTAAAACATTTTGCAAAATGTTTACTAGCATGAAAACTTTTAACCGTCGATTAAAAATACGTATTGTGAAGTGTGGTGAGCCATAGTAGAGCGCTTACTTGTGGTGCGAGGGGTCCCTGATTTGCGAATTTGGGGTGAACAACATCGTAAGTTTTGTTGTGTCTTCTCACATTCTCATTCCACCAACAATCCTTTCATAATCATTGACTATCATTAGTCATACGTCTTCTCTAGGCTATTACATCATAATCGTTGAACTTCACAATAAGGATTCCATTTCAGTTTTTATGGAAGATTTAAAAAAAAAAGTTCTCCAAAAGGTTTGTGTTGACTGCTGTTATATAATAAGTAAATTATTATTTAATAGTGTATAAAGTTTTTTTATTAATATAAAATAAAATAAACAATTAAAATAATATTTTTTAGTGTAAATATTTAATATTTGGAAGGTGAGAGAATAATTAAAGCATTTAAAAATAAAAATAATTTAAAGTTAAATAACTAAAAAATAAATTTTTAATAATAAGTTATAATATAACATTTAATTAACTTTAATATGTGTATTTATAATTTAATTTATTATTTGTAAAAAAAAAGTAAAAACAAAGTATTTGGTAATGTTTTAATAAACAAATTTATATTTTTTTTAAAATTAAACAAAAAATAAAAAATTGTATATTTATATAATAATAATAATATTTATTAAAAAATTATAATTTAAATATTTTAAAATTTAAAAATAATCATAACTCTAATCCCACTATACTACCCCTTCCATTATTGTAATATACTAATATACTTTACCCATTACACCATTAAAACTCAATTATATATATATATATATATATATATATATATATATATATATATATATATATATATATATATGTGTGTGTGTGTGTGTGTGTGTGTGTGTGTGTGTATGTTACTACAACACTTAGTTTGTTCAAGCTGTAAATTGGCGTTTAAATCGTTGAATGCTGAAATGTTAATCCGAAAAATTTTCGAATTCTATGCAGCATAGCACGCCCTTCATTCTGAGACGACAATTTACTGTTACTTGCAAATATACTTACTGGTAAAACGTACATACAGGATATCTAATCAAAGAACATACAATTTATGTTAGAGAAACAAGTACCTTACTATAATACTGTTAACATTGGAATTATTCATTATTCGAATTTTCGAGTAATTGATTCTTCGAATATCGTTATTCGAACCATTATTCGGATAACGAATAATTATTCGAACAGTTGTTCGAATAACGAATAATTGTTTGAATATCAAAAACAAATATTCGAATAATTTTTAACAGCACAACCTTACCTTACCATGTGTTCCAGTAATGAGTTAGATTATAATCAATATGTAATATGTCCTATTGTTGGTGTTAAGAGTTTAACACCTTTTGGCAATACCAAGACTATACAAAACATTGACCTGTAGTTTAACGTGAGATTAACCATTAGCTACATACATATATATTCCCAATGGCTATCAAACGAAAGTCTCCTGTACGAAAAGTGAGAAGTGTAATTATTTAGGCTGGAGATGTTCAAAACATAATGTAGGCCTACGTAACTTGTACGAAGATAAAAATGAAATATGGTTAAATAAACTATTACTTTTACTAAAATACCATTGACATAAATAATATTGACAACTATCTTTAAATCTGTAAATGACTTGTTAAATGTTATTTTGAAACTAAAGTTGTTTCACTGCTTTTAACGAGCAATTAGTGCTAATAGTTGCTGATAAAGTGATATATTTTTTCTTAAATGGAATACTTCTCAGAAGTCTAATACCTAAAATTGTAAGACATTGGTAAGCGTTTGTTTTCACCGCTGCAGAGATAGCAAAGAAATGCATTATCGAATAGCAAAGAAATATGTTATCAAATTATACTCAAGAGTATAAAAATTGATTCTAAATTGCCCTAATCCAAAGGAAGGATCTTGTTTCACGTATATTTTTGAGAGATAGAAAAACTCCCTCCTGTCCTCCCCAAAACATTCCTTTCGGATAAAATTGGAATTAACGAAAACGATAGTTTAAAGAAATCCTCAAAAATCACCACCAAAGAAGACAACTGAACATCTCTGGTGCAGAAATACATTTTAAAAGAAATTCTATCGTTGTTATTTAAACCTACAATTTAAGGTGGAATTCGAAGCACCGCTATCCGTTCAAATTTCAGTGCTCTTCTACCGGGAACCGAAACCGGGACCCTGTGCACCGAAAGTGCACGAGCTAGCGTAGCCATTAGACCAGGTAGGGCAGTTCTTAGTTCCTTTTAAATACAATAATAATAACATTGTTCATGATGATCACAAATATATATATATATATATATATATATATATATATATATATATATATATATATATATATATATATATATATATATATATATATATATATATATATATATATATATATATATATATATATATATATTCATTCTTGGTAAATGAAATACCATTCAATACAATTCCCTTATATACAATAGCCACGGTAGTGGAACGCTCATTTCTACTGCGGAAAATCCTTTTCAGACCACCATATAGGTCTATAGCATGTTCAGTTTTAGCATGAACCCATAAATGGCTTGGTAACGGGAAATCGCTATAACATTATCACACCCTTCCTCATCGCATGACGCATTTAATTCACATAGCATTGACGTCAAACTATGTACAATGTGTCAGTGGTAACATTCACCCACCGCAGCATGTAGGACTATCAGATTGGTCACTTGCTGCTGTGGCCACTTATTTTCGTGTTATTGCCAAAGCGCCGCTATTAACAGCTTGCATGTTATGTTAAGAGTCGGTGCTGCCAATTGGCTGGAAATTTCTCTCAGGGCGATCGGAAAACGAGAAGTCTGACATTCTAAGTTTTTCTACCACTTTTTAAATTTCAAAAACACACACTTCATTCTCAAGATAGACGGACCTTGCAAGTATCTAAATAAATATACTAGCCATCAACCCCATGAAGGAAGAAAAATAGTAGATCAAAGTCGAATGATCCAAAGTGATTGTAGGTAAACAAACAGTAGGTCTATTTGCTCTTCTTTTTCTTTTTTCTTTGGGTACGATATGGAATTGTAGTTTCTGAAACAGGAGAAAATAATCATCTGGTGTTTCATGTTTGGCACGCACACAGGCGTCATTGCTATGTTTCAATGGCCAGAAGAAATGCCTGTTTTAGTTGGCAGAAAATTTTGCATCTAACTGGAAAATGTTGTCATGGCTTCGGATGGGAAATTTTCTGTTCAAAACTGACAACATTGACTAAAGAGTAATAATTAAAACGGGCAGACTATAACTTTGTGCTGGTCAATTTCGTGTTTGCAGATTTCTTCTAGTAAAGTCCCAGCTAACTGAATATTTCCAAAACAGAATGTAGTACAGATCCAGGGGCGTAAATAAGGGTCCCGCAGACCCCGCATTGCGGGGGACCCAAGCCATCAGTGAGTCCCCAACTCGTGAAGTGGGACGTAGAGAAGGGGCCTCACTCTACGCTGTCTGCGGGGTGGCCCCCAAGCCTTTAGTTACGCCACTGTACAGATCCATTTGAAAGTTTTTTTTAACTGGCAGTCATTGCCTACTTCTTTTTCTAAATCAACCATATAAATTAACACGTCTCTATGAATACGTTGGCTAATGTTAGATTATCTTTTGTTATTTTACAGAAAATGAAAGGTCTGATGCGCAAGCGTTCGACGACAGCGGCTAGGCTACAGAGAGCTCTGTCGGCGAAGGCGCTTCGGCCACGAGCCTCGGAAGGAAGTCCTGAAGAAGAGTCACCATCGGCAATCACCGAAAATGGAGTCTCTCACACCAAGGCTAGGAAGAACCCACCACAAAAGAGACAGTTCCTCATGGAAACCGCCGTCCATTTCACAACGGTAATGTATTTGTTGATACAGTTCAATGCATTGTCTGTCCTCCAAATACAGTCCATTGTCTTGCATTAATATGCAGGATTTCAAGTTATTAGTTCCACAATTAGAATCAATTGATATTAAATAAGTGAAAAATAACTATAATTCGTAATAAGATCAAATATAGGGTAAATGCACCAGTAGTGGGTCATTTAACATGTAAAAGTATTTTACGTAAGCACATCCTAGGTTCTTAGCAAAAAGAGCCTAAAACAGAGTTCTATAGTCAGCTTTAGAAGTTCTGTCTGATATACTGTAACATTGGGTGGAAAAAGAATGAATGTTCGCATATGAGACTGTCATGCATGTGTACTGTAAAGCACATGATTTGCTTAAATAATAATAATAATAGACAGGGGTAAAAGTAAAGCAGAACTTGAAGGGGCGCCATTCCCCCACTTGCAGAAAATATCTATGGTTTCCCTGCACTTCCTAAAAATTACAATGGGCAAAGATAGGCAAGGAGGACGGGGTGACGTCATGCGTCCCCCTACCTTTTCAGATCGACTTTTATACCTGATAAAGATACAATTTAGTTAATTGTAAAGTTAAACCTCTTACTACTATTAACCGTAACTTTTCTCAATATCCAATATCGGGTATAGTGTATTGAAAATGTCACTATCAAATATGCAGAAGATAATGTTGTGCAACAAGAGGGCCCAACTATTGGATTTTTACGAGTAATGATCTTAAAAAATCATTTACGAGTGAGTTAATATTTAATCTCGCAGCCCATATCTTATATATAAAAGAGAACGCACAAATCCTTTGTTCCCTCATCACGCTAATACGGCTGAACCAATTTCTTTCATTTTTGGGGGGTTATTAGGATTTGGACCCTAGATGGTTTTTATCATATCACTTTAATTTTCAATTACCAGTGTCTTGAGATAATTGACCATTCAAGTGTCCATAACGTACAAATCCTTTGTTAGTTCATCAAGGTAAAAATAAACGTATTTATATGCAACCCGCATGACCGTGTCACTCGGCGGGTTAACATAAATGACAGGCGATATAATGTTAACATTTACTGCAATCTACTATGGTTTTTATCATATCACTTGAAAGCGAAAAAGTAAAAATTATCTAAGTAACAAAGTTTATTGCGTTCCGGGGTGACCGCAGCGAAGCGGGGCGGGTTAACATAAATGACAGGCGATATAATGTTAACATTTACTGCAATCTTCTATGGTTTTTATCATATCACTTGAAAGCGAAAAAGTAAAAATTATCTAAGTAACAAAGTTTATTGCGTTCCGGGGTGACCGCAGCGAAGCGGGGTGAACGCTGCTAGTGTTTCATATGTGTTCTCGAATCTTCGTTGTTTCTAATTACACATTATGAATAATATAATTAGAAATTGTATTTGCAATAAGTTTATAAAATAAAATCCATCCGTAAACTGCGTTTTTTTTTTAAATGTTGGTCTCATGATTATGTACAGAAGCTAAGAGAAACGGTTATGATGAGATGGATGATAGGTCTAATGGTAGAATGACGAGAGTGAGAGGAAATAGAAGAACCTACACACATGGTGTTTGTCCAACACGAAGTCCCTTTGGCGAAAGTTAGGATCGAACCAGCGACCCTACGCCTCAGAAATGAGCACTCTACCATTGAATCATCGTGGTCCCTTAAACAACATATTTACCTTATCTGAGAAAAAAGAAGCTGTTCGGTAGTTTGATAGATCCATGTATAGGTTATTTTATGTCTCTAGTCTAATCTTACGTTCCGTTACAGCGCTTTGCAAATTTGTGCTCTAATATAAACTCAACTACGTGTAACATCTTACTTAAACATTTATGATGAGCTATGTTCAGCTCGGCAGGACTGCTTTTACTTGGGTTATGGTAATCAGCGTCAATACCATAGCCGCACTAGAATATCGTTTCTCATGAGATCAGGAAATTCAAGCAGTATCGAGTTTGCTCTGAGGAAAGATTGATGACCGTTTGTACTCATCATATGGTTTGGCATTGTGGCGTTCACTGTGTCGTGAGGACAATTGGGGAGCTACTTGAAGAGCGAATTCCGGTCTAGAAAGGTAGCGTTAATGGCGAGGGAAGCCGATATGCTGACCACACATTACTGCAAAGGCATGAGTGCCAGGGGTCGGCTAGTAGGCCCTGGCTCACTAAAGGCTGTTGCACCTAGAATTTGGTTTCGGTTTAATTTGTAATCAGCAATCGGATCCGAACTCGTTATTTTTGAACTCCCTAGTAGATTTTGTTCAAGTACATAGATTCACATTTACCTTACGACTCTGGGTCTTCATTTGAATTTCTTGCGCGAACCTGGAATCAAAACCGAAACTACATGCACCAAAGTCAACCGAAGTAAGATCATGAGCGCCGATTATATCTGGCAAACCTGAAAGATATATCTCCACCAAGTTAAACAGAAATCGACACCACTGATTGGGAGCACATTATATCCGACATAAAAAAAGAAAGAAAGAGAAAGAAAGAAAGAAAGATAAATCTAATTCGCTTTTCTTTGTAGATTCTTGTTCACAAAATACAATTTGTAAGAGATTGTGATTGAAACACTACCATCTTTACACCTCTATTCTATGTATACACTTCTTGTGGAGATGCCAGTGGTTTTCTAAGAGTCAAATGAGCAATAACAAAAGAATGCGCTTTACTTATCACTTGCATGACACTTAACAGTACCGTGAAGGGCACCACTTCACTTGAAGCAAGAATCGAGACTGTTGTTTCTGATTGAAGTTTTTTCTTGATTAGCATGACCGAGCGAGCGAGCGATGGAAGAAGTAAGGAAGGCCTTGGAAACGGTCAGCAAGCAACACATTAACTTGTGCAAATTAATTATCTTATCTTGTTCTCTTTCTTGATATTAAAACTGCACTTCCAATCTAATAACATTGCTTTATTACTATTATTATTATTATTATTATTATTATTATTATTATTATTATTATTATTATTATTATTATTATTATTTAATGTTCTGCTTTGAAACATTTACTTTATTGTGTAACGCTGAAATTTTGCCAATGTACAGTTTTATAGAGAATTATTTACTAAAATAATTCAATAATTTATATGTATATTCTACCATAGAGTAAATTACCAGAAATATTTATTCTATGCTTCTACGTTCTTATACTCACTGTTAGATAAGATCATTGGATTTTAGTTTGTTAATATATATTTCTAAAAATATATTTATATTTCTAAAAATAAAGATGCCGGTACGTTGTAACTAAAAATTCTTACTTACATCTATATATAAAGTTACTTTTAAAATGCCTGACTCCTACATCTTAATTTTATAATATAATAAACGCAATGATAGGCGTAATCAATATTTCTTAGTGATTTCTTTCTTGCTTTTTTCTCTTTCTGTAAACAGGTGAAAGTAAGTTGCTATTGTATGTTTTCAAAAGGCATCAAGACTTCCACAAATGCTGAATTTCAGGAAACACACACATACACACACACATACAGTACCTACATTGTTCACGTAATGTTCTTCAGAGTACTAGTCATGCTACCAAAATGTTCTACAAACCTCTTCTAAATTAATGGATAAACTCTGTGAAATAAAAATCTAGGGATGTTTTCACTTAATCCTCGTCGTCGTCATGAATAAAAAGCACACATTAATGTGGAAACTGAGTAAAGGCTTTTCTGCAGAGAAAGTACAGAGGTGGGGTCCCAACAGAATTTTTGTACTGGCTTTCAGTTTAGTTCAGTTTAGCTCAGTTCAGTTTAGAAGAGGAAATATTCCGTTCTCATTAAAAAGGTGCCGGTACGACGTACCGTTGCGTACCATAAAAAACTAATACCTATAACTTTGCGTTCAGGAAGCATCCATTCTATGCAGATTTTTTCACAAGGCTTAGAACCAAAAATTTGAAACGCATACTTTCGTTGCAGCTATCAAATTTTGCTATGACAGACACGGAAGGAAGTCCCAGGTGGCTAACGCGCGGGATCTGGAGTTCGATCTTCAATGAGGATAGAAGTCCGAGTAGTATGAGCAATAAATCCCGTCTTATGTAGGCTCGTTTATGAAAAGCAACGTTAAGTTCTAGTCCGTTACAGCAGACTCTTCGTAATTACCCTAACTTAAGTAGAAGCTAGCTTATCAAACAACAATCCACGAACCACGCCGGCCAATATTCGATGTTTTGCAATCAATGTGTGCTATATTTGAGAGGAGACGATAGATGGATATGAATGCAAATTAGAATTTGTGGAATGGTAACGTGAAATCGTGAAACGAAACACGGGATCCCTAAGTCTTATGATCGAGTTACGGACCCTTCACACCAGACGTGAGTCTTTCGCCATTGAAGCATCATGTACTCTGCGATATCTAGAATAATTATATCCCGGTGTAAATACAAACTCAGTAGATAAGATTTGGTGTTTAATTCAAAGAAACCATAAAACATTCCTTTATTTTTTTGATAAAAAGAAAAAAAGTAACGTTTTAGCTACGCCCCTTTCTTCGATGAAGTTCACTCGTTACTCTGGTGTGTTTTTTACTATAATAGCCGATAAATTTATTTCTAACAGGAAATGACAAATGTTGTGTGTGGTGGTTGGATAGTTTTATGTTTTAAATCCTCTGTCAAGGCAAAAACCTACTCTTTGCATTGTCTTCACTAAATGAGATGCCAGCGGCTGTTTCAAGATGACACAGAGGGCGTTCTCAAACAATATTTCCCAGAATCAACAAGTTACAAACAGCGCAAATTGCGTGACTTTTGTTTTCTTCCTACAGTGTTACAAACTATCAGCATTTTACTTTCATATTAGTTTTTTTTTGTGTCTATATGCGAGGTTCAGAGTTCGAGTCACACTCACACTCTTGTGAGTTTTTTTAATAGTTTTAGTTGCCTGTATAGATAAGAGTGTAGATAGAGAAAGGGGTGTTGGAAATATATTCCTTTCCATGCTATTTCGTTTTAATGTTGGGCTTTGACTTCAAAGATAGGAAAGCAGCGGTGTTATTTGGGGAAAGCAGAGGGGGAAGAATGCGCTCCTGAGTTCGACAAATACATATATTTGAATCAATTGTACACTATACTCTTATGTAGGTGAAGAACCTTGGCCCCCCTTTACCCAAGCAAAATCGGAAATGATGCTGCTGTCAGAAAGGAGCAATAATGAACTTTTTCAAAAAAAGAAAGTGAAGCAAATCACATTTGGAAATATTCTTTGTTTTAATGGAATTCAATAAGATTCAGAAATGGATTGAGTATATGCAACCAGTGATGGTTTCAGGGGCTGGCTTGGTGGAAATTCCCCAGGGACAAATTTCTGATCGTGCTCAACATATATTTATTTTCGTAATATGAGTTTATCCCCCTGTATATTAAAATTCCCCCTTCCCCTGGGAAGGGGGCCGTCTGAAATCATCAATATATCTGAAATCATGCAAGAACCTGATATTTCGTTTTGTAGGAAATCTACAGGAACCAAAATATCAGGTCTTATTCTGTGTATAATCTACATTATTATGATATGTGGTCCAGTGCATCTCTACATAGTGGTGAACCAGAGGTGTTCAAATACCGTTGATGTATAATTTGACATAGAAACCCAAGTTATATAACTATTATTATAGGCTTGCATTAAGTATATTATTGACCGAAACTGAACAAACGTACAATTCACAGTTGAATATGGACATATGTGCCAGCCATCATGTAGGTATTCATATAATAATAATAATTCCAAAAAAACGAAAAATAGTAAATTCGACCTGAAATAAAGATATTTTGTAGTTAATTTTAAAATTTATAGACAATATAAGTGCTTTATATAGAAAAGATGTAAGTTAAGTCCAAATTCGGATTAATTTGAGCTATAGTTAAAGGGATTTGTTCTTAGAAAGACAAGGAAACACTCCTATCCTTTCTCATTGGCATGTCACTAGGGTTTTCAATTTTCCATCGGATGTCATGTAATATCCATATTTCGTGTCCGTGGATATTCCTACATGAAATGGATTTCCGTTGAATATATATCATTTAGATTTATTGGGCATGCAAGGACATCCATTAGATATACAATGTCTTCCATATTATGGACATTTCCATAAATGTATATTGTGAACGTTAACTTTTTCATAAAATACAATATTGATGAACAAAAAATATATTTTCACTGTTAATAATTTATGTTTTGGAGTGTTCACTGAATTTCCTTTTTATAACTATCGAGAGATGTTCTGTGTACATTGATTCGACATGCCGGATCGAATTCGCATCTTTTGGTCGTAATTCAATAATCTTATCTACAGTCAATTAAATAGTAATCTTTACGCATTTAATCCCTGGTGTGTTATTATCTGTAACACATTTGTAAAACTCTAAATCTTTTTTCCATACGCATGTTGTTCGTTTGAAAGAAAAGTGGCAGAATTCAAAATCATCAACTTTTCAGAAGAACGAGTTAACATTGCTGTAAGGTTAACATGAATGACTATCAAATGACACAATTCATTCCTGGAGGGAGAAAAGGGAGAGGGTAGTTTGTTTACCTTCATATGCAATGTTTTTATATAAAACTCTCCTAGCCTTTAGAACCATTGTCAACATCAATATTTTCGAGTTGTGTCGCTTTATAAAAGTCAAAAATCAGTATCAACAATATTTTCCATTCTTTCCTCTCAACTTTCTTATAATTACTTGTTTTGTTATTTCAATACGTTATTTGGATAATTGTTTCAACAAATATTCGTTATTTGAGTAATTACACGTTATTATAATAACTATGAAAAAAAAATGTTGTAAAACCCTTTAATTTAAATATTGAAATAAACGGGTTTTTAAAAATAATGGTTATTCGAATATTCAAAGAATATATGTATAGTATAATCGAATGTGGAGGTATTCGAATTTTAATAGAACTACTTTCACCTATATCAATTTTGCCTTGAAAAAAGTTATTCAAAATTTTAACTTACCAAACTTTAAAACTGTGTGCCCATTAGGGATGCGCACGAGACAAGATTTGTGGCTGTCTCGTCTCGAAAATGTGCTGTAAAAGTGATTTCGCGATTCGAAAAATTATATTTTTCTATTGGAAGAGCCGTGTCTCGACTCGAATTTTGTTAGGAAAATCCTGTCTCGACTCATCTCGTGCACATTCCTAGTGCCCATTTTGAATTTTATGATGCTCAAACATTTCTGTAATGTGTATTTTTTTCTTAATGATTTTTTTATTTGCAGGGAGTACAAAGTCAAGAACGCCATCTATTTCTGTTCACCGATCTGCTTTTGGTGGCTAAAGCTCGGTCTGGGGGAAACTTTAAGCTCAAAGAAAAAGTTCGTATCTCCGAGATGTGGCTTAGTAGATGTGTAGATGACGTCATCGAAGTGGTAAAATCTCATGAAACATCGTTTGTTATGGGATGGCCAACCACCAATGTTGTTGCCACTTTCAGGTAAGTTTATTGAGTAAACCGACATGTATTTTCTTCACCGTACCTCAGTATGTAATAAAAGTTGTCACTCAAAAGTAATCAAGCAACAGAGTTCACCATATAGGATTTTAATCTACCTTCTGTCCTTGTCAAAGTAAAGATTTCTTTCGAATCCAAGTAAGCTTGTGGTGAACAGAAACATGTCTGTGGGTTTTATCGGGGTCATCCAATATTGTTCGCCTCTATCCATCTTTCACTAACAGTTCGTAGATATTTTCGTTTTATGATACCTACACATTTACGTTTTTTTTTTTGGGGGGGGGGTAATGGTCCATTTTGTTTTTCCACCTTTGTTTGTGAATATTATCTTTTCCGTACTCATTCGAATAGTCGCAGAATAGGTGTTGTTGAAAAGTATATCAGTGACATTTAATTCATAATTTGAGAAGAACTTTTAATAGATTTATGTAAAGATTTAAAATGAAGTTATTATGTAACGCATACTATGTTTTGGGTCAATGTGTATATAATGATTTTTGAAGGATATCATCGGAAAAGGCGATTATACAAAGTCAAAATAAGTTAGTTTTGGAAAACGTTATGTCTCTCAGCCTTGTTCCGCTAAGTTATGACGATTTCCTTGGCGATACACATCTCCCAAGTAACGTTTGTTATATGGATGGAGTACTCAACCGCAAAACCGGAAGTGCTCAACTGAGCAACAAACATAACCATCAATGAATGAGTGAATGAATATAGTTAATGATATTCTTTCTATGAGTTCTCCTAATTCTCCTCTCCTTAATGCCCTTCCCACTGTTTCGGAAATTACTGACCTGTTTTAACACTTGAGTATACAAACGAGGGAGGAAATTATAACACACTCATAATCATTGTAGCGTCGCCAGAGTGAATACCACGTAGATACCTAAAAGTTCTCTTTTAGCAGTTACATGCAAGATTCCGTGTGCCATGAACTAGAATGTAATAATGTGCTGCTTGTGTATACGTCTTTTAAATTTCACGGCGTTTTAAGCATTTAGGACTGACTGTGTTAGAAAGATATTAAGTCTTGTATGTATAATAATGTTTGTAGGAAGGTTATAAGGTTCTTTTTTAATAAAAAGAAACACGAAGGAAGAAAAATTTGTGTGTATTTGTGTACAGTATTTTTTAATGTGGAAATGCCCTTGGTGATACAGTTAACATTCAAATGTGGCAGTTTCAGAATAGGGCCTCGGTTCGAATTAAGGAAAAAATTGTTACAGAGGTTAAACAGTTTAAATCTCTTCTTTCAAATCGGTAAGTAGTTGTATTGTTAGTATTTTAAGGAATGATTTTTTTATTATTATTATTCTTGCACAAAATCTTAGATTGGGCATTTGCACCCTTATACTTGACCCTTATTAATTTATCATATTTATAGCTGTAGCTGTAAAATTCTTAGTATTTTATTTATAAGCGATTTTCCAAGGTTTTATGGTTTTCTAAGGAAATCCCATGAATCTCGAGAATGATCGACAAATAGTCTTCAGATTCACACTCTCGAACTATCTGGCTGTTTCCAATATCATGACCTCTTTGTTTATGACGTCTTGAAGAATCTATTTCGTGAATATAGTTTTAAAAAAAGAAAAAGAAAAAAAGCTCTCCAGTAAATGCAAAGCCAGGGAAGCATATTATAGAAGTAAATATAGAAATTTAAAAAGGGGGCAAATTTTAATAAATGTATTGGGAAGTTCAATAAATGGAAATACTAAACAAAAATAAAAATGAAAAGAAGTATAATGGTAGAAAATAAAGATGGAAAAGATTTAGTAAGGAATAGGAAAGGTTGTAAGTGGATGATATATGAAGGAATTATATGATAGTAAGAACCAACCGTGTAATCTTGATGTTAGGGATGAAAAGTAAGAAATGAAAATGAGAAGGAATTTATGATTGTGCGGAGTGAATTCGAACGAGCACTTCGGGAGTGAGGAATGGGAGAGCAACTTACGTGGATTAATATGCTCATTGATTTGAGGGAGAAAAGAGAAGAAAGAAATGTTTCGCGTGTGCCATAAAATGTACGAAATGAGAGGACTCCTATGATTCTTTTAGAAAATAAAGCAAACATGGAAATTGTGAGGAGTACAGAACAATTTGTTTAATATTATATACGGCCAAGATTGTTTTGCGAATATTGAACTGGAGACAACGAGTATACTCCACATCAAAGGAGGAAATTAAAGAATACTTTGGATTTAGGAAGTGACATATTACAAGTTACGCTACAGATTTCGGGGTAATCGATAAAAGTATGATCGAAATAGAAGAAATCGTCATGGGTTCGACTGACTCTCCCCGTATTGGAGAGTTTTCAAAACAAAGATTCTACACTGTTATAGACTTGTTCTATGCCCGCTGTTTAGTTGCAGATTCAAAGCTTCAACTCGGCTCAAGAACAACATTTTTCGCTACAACTTTTCCGTTAGTTGTTATTATTCAAGGACTATTCATCTTGTAGTAAATGTTGTTCTCGTGTTTGTCAAAGATTTTTTTTTTTTTTTCTTCTTATTTAGACGAAGCCATTTCAAATGAAATACATTTTACGATAGAATTTTCTACTCTTTCAGCGTTAATTAGCAGTTGATGGTAGCCATTAAACTACAAGTGCTTTAATCAATTGGATTGATATTAACTGCAGTTGCCATCGACATGTTAAGTTCTTTCAGGTTGGCAAAGTTAATGTTGATTGCCTGTCAGCTGGTTGTATTGAATTGTTTACACTGGTCTGTCGCATTTTGCAGCAGTTATTTATGTGCTTCTCAGTGCTACTTCGATCGAGCCGACACTTGGCTGTAGACATTAATTCCAACTAGCTCTATAAAAAATAAAATGACCTTCGCACTTCGCTTTAGAGTTCAAGTTTCTTTTTCAAATCGAGCAGCCATTTTAAATTACCATTACGTTGTGCGCCAAACGTTGCTCAGCTGGGTACAGGGTTGCCAATTCAAATAGATTCGGAATAAAACAAGTTCAATGTTGCAAGTTCCTACGTTGCTTTCATATGTCCGTTATTTTTCCTGTTTCAAGTCGAAAAAATAAAACTATATTTGATGGTTGGAATCGGACAAGATGAGACGCCGTCAAATTGGCGTAACTTTTACAGCAGGTTTGTCGCCAACAACTGAGAAGTACATTTACGGTGAGTAGGAACTTCTTTTCACAAAAGATACTAACGTTATAATATTAGTCCGGAATTAATAAAAATCATTTTTTTTACATATCATAAAATTATAGCAAATGAAATGAGTGTACACTAAAGGGGACTCTAATGATGAGAAGTGAACGAAACGATGGTATGCAGAATATGGTAGAAAACGGAGAATACAAAGAAAACCCACGTACACGATATTTGTCCACCACAAAGCCCACTTGGCATGAGCTGGGATCGAACCAGGGACCCCACACACCAGACGTGAGCACTTTACCGCTGAGCCACCGCGGCTCCATAAAATTATCACAATTTAGAGGTAACAGCATTATTATTTACTAAATACCTTTACTATTATATTGTGGTTCTAATTTATATAATTTAAATAATTTATAGAAAATACCTGTAAATTTTGTGAGAAAGTTTGGGGCCTATTTCTCAAAACCACAAATCTAGTGTATAACTTTTCAAATGATATATTTTACGTTGTATATAACATAAAATCATGACAGATAAGAGGAATCAGCATTAGTATTCAGAAATTATTTCTACTATTGTTTTTATATTTCTATTTCAAGATATGTTATGACTTCAAGAAACATAGTACAAAAGTATATCAAAAAGTAAGGCGAATTTTCGATTTACTGAAAAACTTGCAGGTATAGATATCTGAAACTGTATCATGTTTCACACATGGACATACGAACCATTGCGATCCAAACATGAATTCTAACGTGACACCAAATCGCCCATGCCCTCTCCAAAGAAATGTTCCAGGTTCCCTCACCAGGTAACTGTAGCCTGTATAGTGCCTCTTCCACTTTTCTGAAGCCAAGTTGGTCAGGGACGATACTCCTCACTGAACCATATGAGATTTACAATGCATCTACAATGTCATTCATCCTGACACTTTTGTTTTCACGATTCATCGTATTGACGTCGCCGGCATTCCTGTCGGTAATGAACATTGCTGGCCTGACACTTCTGTCATCATCTGGCACAGTCCTCTTACCACGTGCGAATGCATTGCACCACACATACACTTGTTGCTGTGACATAACAATCTCTCCATAGACTTCCACTAATTCAAGATGAATGTCAGATGGTTTCTGTCCCTTGGTTCATAAAGAAATTAATAACACCGCGCACCTTCTCCTTGCAGTAATGTACAAGTCGATGCACCATCTTTATATTGCTCTAGGTATCAGACAGGTTGACATCCGTAGAAGACTGTAATTCCCATCATTGCCATTTCATCACCTTAGTATCTGCAACTGCAGCATACAAAAATTAATTAGGTACAGAAAAATCTCTGAGTGTTAGAGACAAATTCGCCTTATTTTTTTTTATACACTTTTGTACAAGATTAGTAGTTTTGAGAAATAAGCCTCTGATTTGGTTAAAACATCTTTTTCGTTAACCCGCTGGCATTATTATTATTATTATTATTATTATTATTATTATTATTATTATTATTATTATTATTATTATTATTATTATTATTATTATTATTATTATATTAAACATGTTACCCATATTTCTTGCAAGAAAGAAAGGAAGGAGAAAATAAAAGGGTAATGTAAACTCAAAAGTTGTTTGAAGTTCATTTTCAATACGTTGTATCGTTCTACATACCTAACAACCAAGGAAAGTTTTAAGTGGTCTTTATTTACATTTCGCGGAGCCGCAGTGACTCAGCAGTAGAGTGTTCACCTCTGGTGTATGGGGTTCTTGGTTCTATCCCAGCTCGCGCCAAGTGAACTTTGTGCTGGGCAAAACACAGTGTGTGTGAGTTTTCTCTGGGTTCTCCCGTTTCCACCCACTTTCTTCATTCCACCATTTCCTTCATTTATCATCATCACCGTATCCTTTAGCCTAACCAGCATCATCGTGGGACGTAAAACTTAAAGATTTCATTTATTTATATTTCGCTTTCCTATTTTCTGTCCTTAATGTGTCCAAATTCGAAACAAAACATGTTCATTTTAACCTATTGTTTATGTATACTTTTAAATAAAATGAGATGATTTTTTTAGTTTAACGTCCCACGATTATGCCCTTTAGGCTAAAGGAGATGGATGATCAATGAAATTGAATTATTGTGAAATTGATTTTTTGTAGTGCCCCACCGAGAATCGAACCGGCGACCATGTATGGCAGAGGAATGCGCTCTAACCACTTGACTTGCGATACTTTTAATTGAATATAATTGGAGTGTCTCAACACAATTGACTTAGTTGTTTTAAATCACTATACACACTAGTTGCTAAAGAAGTATCGACACGCAGATGTCTACACTATAGATGTCTTATATTATTTTGAGTTGAACATATTTGTGATGCAACTGGTACAGGTGCAACTGCATTAATATACAAAATGATTCCACGTGCGAAAATACTTAAACCATAAATGAGCAAAAATAATATTATTATTTTTTGTGTACTTCTTTAGAAGTAGGATATTCCGTAATTGTTATCGCCTGAGTATTCTGCGTAAAGACAGGTTCTCGCCCACTCCCCTTAACGTAGCTAGATGGGACCACTGACTCAGTTAAGCACGCGTAAGGTGGCCAGTTTCTTTCCCCCCTTGATTCTAAAAAGATATATTGCAAATTGATAAATACTAGCTCGAATAGAAGAAAAGGTTGGGAGTTAAAATGAGGGATGTCACATATTACAAGAACTGTAATATTATGGATTCAGTCGTTTGTATACGTCAATTATTGTTTCTCCGATATAGACGTTTTGACTTCCTTCCTATAGTGTGAAGAAACCAAAATCATCACAGAAGGAACATAAATGTTCATAATAAAATTATATATATATATATATATATATATATATATATATATATATATATATATATATATATATATATATATATATTTGTGAAGAATACTTTTCTTTCATCTTTTTGGTATATATCCAGGGGTGAAAATGAGGGAGAACGCAAGGGGACGCCGTCCTCCCACTTCCAGAAAATATCTATGGCTTCCCTGACTTTCTAAAATTTACAATGGGCCAAGATGGTGTCCCGACAAAACGTACCAGCGACAAAACGTACCACTTGAATTTTCGCGACAAAACGTACCACTTTTGACGACCTGTCATAAATGACAACCTATCATGGATTAACTAAAGCATTTCTGATATTTATTCCACGACAAAACGTACCACTTACATAAATTACAACCTGTCATGGACTAATTAAAACATTTCGGATATTTAATCCGCGACAAAACGTACCACTTCATGTTAAGAAACTACTTCCCCATGAACAGGTAAAACAACGGCAGTATAAGGTTGAGAAGAACAGACAGGTAATGTATCGAGTTGTCAAAGTGCAGAAACTCATTGGTAAAAGAGGGCTCATTTACAGAGGAAATGTAGCAGCCTATAAACTGAAAGACACAGCTATAGATCATGGAAGCTTTTTGGATATTATTCCTCTCTTAAGCAAATTTGATCTTCTGCTTAAAAGTAATTTAGATAAGGTCACCGAGAAGAGTCATATACGAGGAAGTAAGCAGGATTGTGGTCGCATAACTTCTACTAAACACGGTGAATTATGTTTTGAATGCTATCAGCACACTTATCAGAGAAGATATTTCGAAAGAAGTCTCTCAAGCTTCAATATTTTCTGTTCTATTAGACACTACTCAAGATATAGTAGTTTCAGGCCAGTGCTCTGTTGTTTTACGGTATGTTGTTAAAATGATTGTTAAACAAAGTATTGTTGTCATTGTAAAATGAATATCTACCACAGACCAGTGTCTTTGCGGTTTACTGCTGGAAATTCTGCAGAAGTTGAACCTTGATATTAAGAAGTGTATTTGAAATTCAACCGATGGCTCAAGTAATATGCAAGGACAATATTCGGATTTTTTCAATTCACCTATGATCAGTTACACGTGTGATTCAGTTGATTTTGAGTTTAACGGCCCTTTTAGCAGCGAGGCCATATGAGACGGGGCATACTGATTTACGGGAAATCCGAAGCACATGAGCTCCCGCCGGGAATCGAACCCAGGTCTCCCACCACAAAGGCGCATACGCTAACTGCTTAACTATTAAGAAACTCAGTTACACGTGTGGTGTTACGCTCATATACTCAATCATGTCATATGTGATCTGACAAAAAATTGCATTGATTCTGTGTCATTGTTCTGCTGAATGACTGTGCGATATTTATGCGTGAGTCTTATCAGCGAATGTACATTTGGAAGATCAAATGTTAACAAAGGCGTCTTAGAGTTATTGCGGAGACAAGATGGTAGAAAACACTATTGTTCAGAAAAAGTTTGGTCATTTTTCGAACCCAAAAAGTGCTTTGTATATAGAGTTGAACATAACAATTAGGAAAATTGCTTCTACAGAAAATATCAAACCAAAAGCTAGGTGTAAAGCGAAAGGATATATAAAAGATCTTCTCAAGTTTAAAACAATTCGGACAGCAGAAAAGTTCCTTAAGATATTTCAAGTGACTACCTCTCTGTCAAACTATCTCCAAATAGAGGGCGCTGCTAGTGTAGCCCTATCGCATGGTGCAGACTACTCTGTTCAAACTGAAAGAGTAGAGAGATGATTTTGAATCCGTTAAGAATGCAGCATTAAGCTTTGCAGAATGGGCCAATAACAAATTTGAAGACTTAGAACGTGATTTTTTTATCTATTGACCTGTCGACAATTCGCCTTCAGAGATGGACAAAGATTTTTCCTGTGAATATGAAGATGAAGCTGCTTCTATCCAATGACCAGGTACTGCATCGAAGCATTCAACAAAATATTGGACATGGTAGTTTTGAGTATTTCTTCAAGATTCAAGAAGCAATGTACTTTATGGATTATTTGGACCCTAGCCACTTGAACCAAGTAACAGAACTTCCAGACGTGCCTTTCGATAAACTTACATATTTTCTAAAAACCTTCAGTTAAGAAGTTTCCAATGATACTATAAATGTATTTTCTTGGACTTTTGAGGGACGTGGATATCCTTGAAAGTCAGTCTTCATGACGAACACAACCGAGGAAAAATGGCTGTGTTGATGGTGCAAATGATTCAGAATTAGGAGAAAATACATTTGTTTACAAGGAAAGCGAATGCAAAACGTGTTGCAAAATTGTCCAATGTGCTGCTTTTTAATTTTGAAGAATTGTAATTTGTGCAGTAATACTTATCCAGGTTTCCAACATACAATTTTTTATTGACTTTGCCCATAACTCAGGTAACATGTGAAAGAAATTTTTCAAAATTGAAATAAACTGAAATACATTAAAAATAGGCTTACGAGTACCATGTCTCAGGAACATTTGAAAACATTTTGTTGATGTCTATTGAAAAAGATTTATTTAAAAAAATATTTCGAATGCAAAAGTGATAGATACAGTAGCATCAAAAACTAGTACACTAAAAAATTTTGTAATATAGTATACGTTCTCCTTGAACTTCATATAATATTTTGAACAATTCAGAATAATATACTGTTCAAAGAATATCAAGTTTTAATTGTCAATTGTTAATACTATTGACTTCCTGTAGAAAGAAAACTGTGCAATTGATTTGTGACATTGAGATGGTGGTGGCCCTTGTGGGAGAAAGCGCCCGCGCCCCTCTAATAATGCCTATCCGTCTCTGGTCCAAAGCCTGGATAAAGTGTGATGAAAATCAGCAAATATTCAAATATTGCATATGCAAGATTCTTGTTGGTCTTGGTCTGGCGAGAATCATGCAGGCATGGTCTTGGTGTTGCGAGAATCTTGCAGGCATGGTCTTAGTCTTAGCCTTAGTCCTAGTCTTGGTCTTGCATCGGTACTTTTCTCACCACCAATCTGTTCAACTTTTAACCTTATTTTGGCCGATATATATATACTTATATACCGTCCTATCAAGTGGTACGTTTTGTCGCCTGACATTATTTGATGGCTGATTGGAAGACTCTTCGCAAGTAGCCCTGCAGGCAAGTGGTACGTTTTGTCGCTTGTCATTATTTAAAGTGTTTTAAGAAAACCCTTCACAAGCAGCCCTCAGGGTAAGTGGTAAGTTTTGTCGGTGGTACGTTTTGTCGCGTATTCGGCCAAGATAGGCAAGGGGGACGGCGTTACCTCAAGCGTCCTCCTACCTTTTCAGATTCACTTTTATATCAATTTTATGTCTTTACTCATAGGGACGGTCATTTACTCATAGGGAGAATTAATATACTCTGCTCATAGGGGAGCTTGGGGGCTTACCTCTGGTATGAGGTACCGTTGGTTCGATCCTACACTATGCGAAGTTGTGATAAATAACATCTCCATTAGTGTTTTCAGATATCTCCCAGGTTCTTCTATACTATCATTCCACCAATTCGGCCATAAATCGAAGTACTTATCATCCATCACCTTTGGCCTAAAGAAAAAATAAAACTAAATCTTTAAGTTTTACGTCCCACGATTATGCCGGCTAGGCTAAAGGAGGCAATGATGAGAAATGAATGAAAGTTTGGAATGAAGAAAGTGGGCGGAACGGGAGAACCCCAAGAAACCCCCTACACACACGATGTTTGTCCACCACAAAGCTCAGATGGTGCGGCCTGGGATCGAACTAAGGACCCCATGTACACTCATGTCCAAAATTATTGTCGCATGTCTATAAATATATTGTTGTAAGAATATAATTTGATAATGAACTCGCCCGGTATTTCTTTTTATAATGTTAGTATGTGTATAATCGGCAGAGACATGTATGTAGCATATTTCATGTCAAAGAGCAGTACATAAGAACAATAAAACGAAAATAAAACTTTCTTGTCCATTTAGCAACATTTTGTTTTACTCATTCTAATTTTCGTATTTATAATTCTTTTCCTATGAAATTTACCATAAATATACATTTACCGATTATACACATTGTATCACTATTAAAAGTACCCTGCAAAATCATTATAAAATTATATTCTAACAAGAAGACAGTTATAGATATGAGACAATCATTTTGAACATGAGTGTACCAGAGGTGAAGAGCGCTCTATCACTGAGCCACCGCGGCCCCTCTTTGGCCTAGAGAGTTTATTCTTGAGACATTAAAATATTTTATTTATTTTAATCTTCAAAATACTATTTGACTGTCATAGTGAAGCAATATAATGTCACTTGCGAAATTCTAATTTCAAACAGGCAGTGACGGTGCCAGAAGGGCGAGCGCCCCCTTAGTGTCTATTCGTGCTGTAATGCAAATGAAGTAATAGTTCCGGTATACGAAGATAGTTGCCTCTTCCTAGAAAACAATCTCTGACTCTCCGTTTGCCTGTCTCCCCAAGGAATTAAAGCTGGCATCCTCACTGCATACAGGCTATAACAGTAGAAAGTAAGCTCAAAGATTCTATTTTGACATTGCTGAGTTGGAAAGCTTTAATGGTGAGGATACGGCTACAGAGAGGAGCCGACTATCTTAGAAAAAAAAAATCCTTCCTACCTGCTGAAAGGCTGCAAATATACGTGAATACATGATTATTGCGGTCCGGCGGCCGCTCTTGTGTATTAGTGGCGCCAGTATTAAATTAATGAGACAAACCTGCTCAAATCCATATGCAGGCAACAAAATCTACTTGTGTACTACCTGCATATATTTCATTTAGCTGCAGTCTCCAGCTTTTCCATTGTCTAATTGTCTCATCTCTTATACACGATGTTCTTTTTGACATTTGCTACGTGACACACTGAAAAAAAAAAAGTAAAAGTGCCCTAGTGTGTTATGAATTCATAAATCTTGTTGGTCAAAGTGAAAATCTAACAGCTATTCGTCTGTTTCAAAGACAATTCGTCAAAACAGCACGTATACTGTATGTCGCGTCTGTGAGACTGGAGATGAACCATATAATGGAGCAAACTTTGTTTTCTGTCCACTGAGTGTTGTCATTGGCTCAGCTACTTGATGCACGATTTGAAAATGAATCTGGGTCATTTTACGATTGTCATTTGCACAGCAAGGGGTTGAAAGTGCGTGCTCATCGGGTGAGAACGGTTTTGGGAAGGGGAGGGACTTTTGTGTCGAGGAAATGCTTGAAGCTGCTAAAATAGCCAGTATGAGAAGTCCTCACACTGCCAAAGGGCATAACAACAACGTTTTGCATTGAAATCTTTCTTAAAATCTCTGTACCTCCCACTTTGGATTAAGAGTAGCTTCCAAGGTCATGGACGAATGACTAGGTGTGGATCACCTGTTGCCAGTCTATGATTTGTTTTCGTGTTACATTTTGTAAATTATCTGAGAAAGAATTAATTTGGTATAATAAATAGGAAAAAGTCTTACGCACACTTCCCAAGACTGTTATTCCTAATTTGTTACATGGAAATACAGTTGAAGAAATCTGTGAGAATTTTGTCATTAATTCATTTTTATTAGTTAATTTTCCAGTTCATTTTCGAAATGAAATCTTTCAGTTTAACGTCCTACGATTACGCCCTTTAGGCTAAGGGAGACAGATAGTTAAGACAAGTGAATGATGATGGAAAATTGGTGGAATGAGAATTTGGGAGGAAAGGGACACTGCATGGACACTGGTTGTCCACTTTAAACTTCCACGGGTAGTCTACCTTAGCTGGGGTTCGAACCAGGGACCCCATGCACCAGAAGTAAGCGCTCTACCACTGAGCCACCGGGACTTCTGGGAGGACGATGCGGGGGGGAAACCAGTGAAAAAATTGTTTTTCTCCTCTCTCCGGACTTTAGCAGCAGTGGTACTTGTGCCGGTGGAAGGGGGAAAATGATCCGTCTATGACCTAGTATGAATGAAGAAAACCAGGAAAAACTTCATTTAGGATAATTGGGTTAAAAAGCTTTTGTACTTTTCCGACTGAGTGTTTTTATGGGGATTCGATCCTGGGGCCACTAGCACCAAAGGCAAGAGCGTTAGCTATTACGCTACACAAGGCTGCATTCTTCCTTCATGTCACTTTATTGCTTAGAGTGGGGGTACTGTGGCTCAGTGATAAAGCGCTTTCTTCTGGTACGAGGAGCCAGTTGTTCGAATCCAGGTCATGTGAGTTTGTGGTGGACAGCATCGTGTTTATGGCCTTGATTCGGGATTTTCGCGTTTCCTCCGACAAATTCTCTTTCGAATCACTCTTTTTTTTTTCATAATCGTTCAGTTTTATTAATCATCCATCTCCTTTATCCTGAAAGGTATTAACGATGAACACTGAATTAAAGATTTGACTTTATTTGTTACTTCTGTGCAAATATTGCATCGATTTTTTGACTAGTTTTTTTTTTATTTTTTAAATCCTGGGTTGTATTACATATGAAACTCATGGGCAAAGCAAAATTTCATATATGTGTCCTCAGTAGGAATCGTAGCCGATATTACTTGAGCGATAGTTTTCGTGCTGTTACGCGATATAACATCTCGGTACAAGAACGCCGAGTTTTCATGATAAACGGTAAAGCCTTTAGAAGCGAAATGAGAATAGGTCCAATTAACTTTTTTTGTGGCGTGGCAACCCTGAGACGCACTTGAAGGCAAAATAAATAGGTGTTGCTCAAGCAGTGTGATGTTATGAACACGTGAACTCCGACCTGACTCTCCAAGTCTTCTGGAGCGAATAAAAAAACCGTATAGTGTTTGTTTAGACCAAGACAGGAAGCACTTTCGGCTTCAGAACACAGTGTTCGTTTGTTGTGTGTGTAATTTTTATTAGTATGTGTGTATGTGCAAGTGGGTCTACAGTTGCAATGTCTCGTGTTTTTACAGTCGCAGGTATCAGTATATGTTAGGTTGTGATGCATTTTCGTAATGGCATAGCAATTGCATATGACTACTGTTTGCGTTCGTGATTTATCTTTGTGATCAAGAAGAGTGTAAGAAAATTGCTTGTTAGTGCTTGATAATGAAGTTGCTAGGAGAAATCAGTAATTCTGTTAAACTGAATTCATGGGTTCGATCCCAAACAGAACACAGTGCTAAATCTGTTTCAACATCACCGCAGACATACGAATGGGTAGCTTCCGATTTGAAAACTTTACTTGTAGATACTCCGGGAGTGCAACTGGAAAATTGGAAACAGTCGAGATTCGATTCTAGACCATCTAGTCCTGTTACAACAAGTCCTGATTCTGTTTCTAGTCGCGATGTAGATGTTAATTGTAACTATAGCAAGTGTAAAACGTTGTCCAATAGAAACATTAGAGCGTTAACGAAGTGTAAACGCAATATTCTTAAAAGACGTTCTTCAGAAACGCTGATCTATTCTTTGACTTCTTGCAGCACGCAGGCAGCTCGAGATATCTGGTGGAACAAGCTTAATGAAGTCATTACGATAGAACGAGAAAAAGAGCCGAAATCCACGAATATTCAAGTTCTGTACTACGATGTGGCAACCAACATTGAATATGTAAGTACTGTTATGATTTTATAATAATATATTTTGAGATTAGCTATAGTTTTCTTTTATATGACACTTCTTTGGCTCATTCATGGTCAAAATTTTCATGGATGCTATTTATTGAAATTCAATGTAAAAGTTACCAAGGAAATATTTGACGATGTTTTAAAAAAGTCTAATATTGATCCAAATGTTATTGTCCAAATACCTTTATTATTGTAATTTTAATGCGTTGAATCTTCATTTTTTAAGGCGTGTAGTAGTTTCGTCGTATTTTGTGTCTATATAAGTTTATACGATTTAATTATCTTGCTTTTGTTAAGCTATTTTCTATAATGAGATATTTAAATGATAAAAATGTTATGTCTCTTTTAAATTTCGAGTGATGAATTTTCATTTAATTTCCCGAGTTAATAGACATGTGCACGGACGAGATGTCAAGGAGACAATTGTTTGCCATCCTAAAGAAATTCTACTACTGAACACGCATAAATTTTTCCGGAGTCGTTGGCGTGGTTATTGGCAGGGTTCTAGAACACTTGCTCGCATCCCCGTTGAATCGTAATCAACCTGCCGCCTTCACATGCTATCATTCACTCGGCATTCGGCATTACTTGAGCTTTGATAAAGAAAGGAACCAAACTGGCTACTAACCATTTTCACTTATACGTGCGAGTCAACATTCTAGAAACAGCTTTTTTGGAGGCGATATAGTGTGGTGAGGAACAGCATATACTGTTTAGATTGATCTTGCATGATGCTCTGTGCACCCGCCAGTTTTTTTTAGCCCTGTTCGTGGTTTGGAGCCCACGTTAATAGTAAGTCCCGTCAGTTTTATATCAGATGTATTTGGAGGGAAATCTCCCTTCCAAATTTTTTGAAGATATAGCATGCAGGTGATCAATATAGTCTCTGCCCTCGAAACCGAGAAGACTGGGGTCCGTCCTCCATAATCTCAATGCTAAATAAGGATGCAGAAGACACAGACTGAAACTTAATTGGTTAATAGGCTATATTAAAAAAAAAAAATACAAAACCAACAGCGTTTTCTTTTCCTGGGATGCCTTAGCAATAAATAGTTTTGTCTTACCCCCAAATCAGTCGGTCTGCATATGCAACTTAGCGCTCATGTGGCTTTAGTGCATATAATCGGTGTTTGTTAAAGGATTGTCAGCACACTATTTTAACGACTACATTTTTTTACTGCCTTAAGAAATCTGCATGGATAAGGTTACCATTCGCTGATAAAACAACGTGTTTCTCTTGTTCGTAAATATTGTCTTTCAATGCTGTTTCGATTCTAAATAATAGTCGTAACAATACAGAGAGCAGAACTCCTTTGTGGCTAAGCGATTAACGTACGCGCCTAGACTCGGGTTCGATTCCCGGCGGAAGTTCATGTGGTTCGGGTTCCACGTTAATCAGTAAAGTGCACGTCTCATATAGCCTCACTGCTGAACTTGACACTAAACTTTAAAAATCAACTCAACTCCAGAGAGCAGAAAAAAAAAATTATATTTTAGCAAAAGTTAGGGTTACTATATGTCAGCATTTATGCGGACATGTCCACATTTTGAGAGTAAATAATTCCGTCCGCATAGATTTTCCGAACTCTCTGATTTGTCCGCATTTTTCAAGCTCAAGTATTGCCAATTCAATTTGAGACATTTCACATGTAAAGATGTGTTTTGCTATTTGTATTCAAAGAAGGAATTGTTAAAAAAAAAAAAAAAATCAGATCTAATAAAGAATATGAATAGGCGAAAGTAACATGGTACTGTGTCTAAGTATTCTTGTTAATACGTAATTATTTTCCATACATTTGAATATATTTTTCATAATGTTTTCAAAGCAGACTTGAAAGTAAAAGATGAAACTTCTAATTCTTGTTGTGTAGAGAGTTCATATAATGTGTTTATATGTGAGCCAGACTGGAAGTGTGTCCGCATTTAGAGATACCAGAATATGGTAGGCTTACAAATGGCCATTTGTTCGATTCCCGGTGTTGACAGCTTCGTGAGAACGTGAATTGTAGATCAAAATAACTTTAGAAAAAGTTACACCTATTGGGGCTTAATGAATTGACTATGAATAGTCCAATAGACGTGCAGAGCCTTCATAATGTGGAAGCAAGTTGCTCGTAGTCTAATTTTACTATACAAGAATTGTTGGCAAAAAATGTTATTGAAGAGAATATACTCTTATGCTTTAATTTGTGCACTATAGGCTAGTGAAGACTGAACTCCCAAGAGGAATCAAACTGGAGAGCATGTGCTGCAGGACTCCGCTAGCCATTCAGAGAGGTGTTTGCAGGGGCGGATCCAGGACCGACTTCTGGGGTGGGGTTGTCATACTGCTACTTTTAAGGGCTCCAAACTTTGGGATGGGTTTATATATATATATATATATATATATATATATATATATATATATATATATATAAAATAAGAAAGTTTCCTCTTCTGGGGGTCAATGGTCCCCCCTGGATCCGCCCCTGGGTGTTTGTGTAGTGTTTCTGCTATTTCCTCCTAGCACTGTCAAAGACTCGGATCTATCGTTTCACATGGGATTGCTATAAAATGAATCTAATCCCGTAAAATTAATTTTCTGAAATTATAATGATGACATAAGCGGCTCTGGAGGGAATTGACATGATAAAAATTTGTATTTTATCGCTACATGTCAAGGGAAGAAGGGTGACACCGTAGCCTAGTGGTTGGAGCGTTGGACTCACGGGTTAGATTCCTGACCGGTCCTTCCCAATTTTCGGCGTCCACCCAGCGTCATGAAGCAAACTGGGGAGTCACGTGAATAAAAGACGTGACGGCCGCTAGGTCTAGAAAGCTCCCGATACGCCGGTTAGTGACAGGGTGACGCAGCTCGTCGTTAGGCTAGACGTAGTTCAACCGGTCGCTGACAGATGGCGTTGGCGCCGCTCAGGCCCTCAAATGGGCTGTTACGCCAAGTGGTTTGATACGTTAAAGGAAGAAAATTACATACATCTTTTAAAAAGATATAAACATGAATTAATACATTAGATAAGATTTCTTCCTTTAGCATGTAACGATAAAATTTAAACTTGTGTAACTTACCTCAAGAGCTGCCACTGGATATAAGTATATTCAACACACCAGTGCTGTTAAAATTCGAATGTTCGATTAATAGATTATTCGAATATTCGAACAGTGTTCATTATTCGAACAATTATTTAAATTCGAATAATGACAGAAATATTATTCGAATAATTTTACAAGCACTACTTGACACATACAGGGTGTTTCAAAACCACACCGACAACGTTTGGGAGGTGATTCCTGACACCAAAATAAGACAAAAAGTATAGACCAACCTGGGTGCACAAATGCTTCCTTTCCGAGTTATAGGCTGCCGAAAACATGAAAAAAATTATGAACTTTAAAGGTCCATAGCTCCAAAACTATGGGAGATACCGCAGTTGGAGCAAGACTTTCCTTAGGAACTAGTTTGTACCCTATCCACATATCCATATTTCAGAATCCTGCGGTACTTCCGCAATAATTTTTATAGAGATGGTTGGTGAGTACTTCAAATTATATGCCCGTTGCCAAAAAGTTCATTTTTTTTCGTGTTTTTGACAGCCTCAAACTCCGAAAGGAAGCATTTATGCACCCAGGTTGGTCTATACTTTTTGTCTTATCTTGATGTCGGGAATCTTCTCCCAAACGTTGTCAGTGTTGTTTCGAAACATCCTTTGTAATAATTCAGAGAGGCGAAAACTGTGGCATTTTTACAAAATTTTGAGTTCTTGGAACCAGAGCTGGGGAAAGAAATTTCAATCATTCACAATATAGATCGGAACACCGCCTTTTTTTTTTTTTTTTTTCATTTATCGCCTTTTGATTTTACAGTTAAAGTGCATTTCACGTTAAAAGCTCGGAAAAGGAGAGAGTATTAATTCTGTCTTTTCATATTCTTCCTATTGGCTTTAATATTATCAAGCTGTCTGATTAGTTCATATCTGATCCCTAAATTAATTAATATACCGTGACTCGCGTAATGCTTACATTCCGTATCATCCGAATAAAATGCAGAAAGCTCGTTTGGAGGAAAAGTTTACATATCACAAATAACGTTTATCCTTTATTTTCTTCCCTCTACTACAAGCATGCAACATTAAGAGAAAAATTAACTGTTACCTATGTTAGTGGAGAATTATGGAGTAAGATACCGTGGTTTTTGAAGTGTTGCAGATAGCCCATAGATAACAACAAACGTAACCTTTGCGTGAAGAAGGATGCTTTAAAATGAGTCTTGCTTTTTACGCTAGAACGTGTTGTATAATACGGTACATTTTCTGTGTACGTTGCTTTTGCACATCTACTGTGACTTCTAGAAAACTGTTGAGAGATTACATGGGGATAAGCACCAAAGCACGGCATTTTCAGGCACTTATATAGCAATCTGATTTCTGCATACAGGTGACGGCCAAATCAGGATTAAATCAGATTATACTAAAAAAAAAAAAAAAAAAAAATCATTCCTCGTGACTTGATGCATTGTGACATTTTAAACTTAAAATAATTATGGGCATGGTTGAACACGCCTCCTTCATAATTGAGACATTCTATCTTCGTATTGCTCAACCAATCATTCTGACAGTGCTTGTTTTTCATGCGGATCGTGTAGTTTCAAGGACGGTAATATGAAATCAGAATTTTCCTCAAATTTATACTTACGTACATACAAAATACTTACATATAAAATAATGCACACCCGTATTGTGTGTTCCCATCTTCAGAATTCCCCATAGACAGAAGTGAGCTAGAACCACCAAATTTGATACACGAATAAGAACTTAATCAGATGTAATCATCTACGAAGCCTCTTTCCCAATTTTGGGTTTGAAGGGGTCAGGAGGGATTTTTTTTGTCCACATTTTTTTTTTTTTTTTTTTACTTTTCTAAGAACAAATGTACGCAACCAACATTACATAATCAGATTACTTGGCGTAACAACCCTTTTCGAGGGTCTGAGCCGCTCCAACGCCATCCGTTAGCGACTGCTACGTCAAATCTAGCAACGTGGGCAGCGCTGGCTTTCTAAACCTAGCGGCTGTCACGGCTTTTATTCACGTAACTCCCCAGTTTGCCTCACCACGCTGGGTAGACGCCGAAAATTGGGAAGCACTTGCCGGGAATCGAACCCGGGACCACGCGGATGTTAATCCAACGCTCTAACAATTAGACCACGGTGTTCCCCAACATTACATATCAGCAAAATATAAACACCCGGGTAATGGTGCAAAATTCTTCTTCCTCTCATTAATCCAAATTCGGAATTAAGACCCGGCAACGACGAGTGATTACAGCTGGTCTTGAAATAAATGAAATGACGTGACTTTATTGACCTAATCAGCATTTTTTTTGAACCAAAAATGTAGTTTTTAAATTTTAAGAACTCCCATAGCGTGACTTTTACCAGCATTCGTTCAGCATCTTAACGATCGCTTAACTAACACTTCTATAGAATTTAAGAGATTCATTAATATAACATAAGATGTCATATGGTATTTAGCCGTATGCTAATTCTAATGAACGGAAATGGCAGTTAGTATACCTTTTGTTAGTTTGTGTAGCCATTGTAAGAGTTGGGCACAATTTTGAACACGTATTAAGTGATGAATTTCTTATCAAGAATAGCTAATGCAAAATGTAATTTTTTTCTCACTGTTTATATAATATTTTTAAGATATTGAAAGATTGGGGACGGCATTAAATATTAACATATGTAACGTAAAGATTATTACAAATATTAAATCAAATTTGACGGAATCTATTGATTGTGATGAGTTTAAGGTTTCTTAAGTTATAGGTAACTGAAGGTTGCCGTTAATTTCATTAAGCATTCACGTCAGATGCCTAATACATGTGTCACTATTTACTTTAGCTGTATGGAACTCCTAGGTTTCTGAAGTGAGTCGCATTAAAGACCGATTTTGGAAATATTTGCTCTCCGAGACAAATAATCGTACATTGGGCTTGGTTAGTTGATTTGTAGTTTTGCGTCCCTTCCAGCAGCGAGGGTATATAAGACTTGGATCAACAGCTTAAAATGGGATCCGAACCACATGAGCTCCCGCCGGAAATCGAACTCTAGTCTCTCGCGCCGGACTCGTGCGCTAACCATGTAACTACTAAGAGGCTTTTTTTTTTTTTTGCTCTAGTGGGCAGCGAATAAATGTAATTCGGATGCAACGAAATAAAAATATTCTTTCGGATAACGTATTTATTTCACTTCTTGTGTGTTCTTATGAACGTGTGGTCGTTCGATACATAACAACATATCAATTTAAATCCCTGTATCACGGAGCTACATAATTGATTTTATTCAAGTTGAAATATTGAAGATGAGTTTTACTTTAATTATCATCTTGTGAGACCATAAAGATTGTTGAAGGAAGTCTTACACTCAGGTGGATGTAGTTATTTACATTGCAAAGATTAAACCATTCATTCCAGATCGAGACAAGCCGAAGCTGTATTTTGCATATCTATCTATCAGATTCAGTAGTCCCGGTTCCATGACTGATTTGTGTATGCAAATTGCTCAAGTCATCCACTTGAAGCCTCTCTTTCTTTTCTAATGGTTCAATCCAGACCTCTCTTTTAACAACGATACGTAAATTAAATGTAAAATACCAGTGCAAGAAGTAGTAAGTAACTTTTAATTTAAAATGCAAAGCATGATGGGAGAGGATTTCGCCAACGTCGTGTCAGGTGAATGGTCCGTGATGTTTGTTGGATGTATCATCGATGAGTCGTCTTCAATTCTACCCACTCGACTGTCTTTCTCCTTTTCGTTCTTACATTTGGTTCATTCGCCATTGTTCTCTCAGGGGCGTGTGTTCGAATGAATGTCTGCAAAGGCGGAGATTGGAAAATGTTGAACGAGAAAAGCAGCCGGATGACGAAGTATCTTTGGGGTCAACTCTACACACCTGTTAGCAATAGAGAACGGCAAAACAAACGAGTTCTGGTTTCGCTGTCCACCGCTCGAAATATCTCAGGGTTAGCGCCAGAATAACAGGCAGCTTTTCGGAGTAAGAGTAGTGTCGTCGTTTGTCTTTCAGCGGGCAAGTCTTAGATAAGATTCTTGCTCCCTCGTAGCTATCTGGTTAACGTTGGCACCATCGTCTCAGGAGACCCAAGTTCGATTCCCAGAGGGAGCTTATGTTGTTTGGATCCTACATTAAATCCCAGTCCAACCAACCAACCGTCGACTCTCGATGACAGATATTCGGATGTAGAACTTCTCAAACCACACTGAATGGTATATTCAGTTGAGAGTAAACACTTTTTAATGTATATACGTGCATGAATAACGAACTTGCTGGGTCATGGGTTTAATTACCAGTAGTGGTCAGATTTCCTTGACATTATGGGACGTAAAGCTAAAATCAAGCTAGTTGGATACCACTTGAGTGTGATAATAGACTATTTCAGAAAATGATATTGCACAGAAAGAAATTCGAATTAAAATGAGATATATGTATCACGACTGTTTCCCAAAATTAACTTTTAGACACAAATTTTAGATTTTATTGAAAGATAGTACACTTTTAAACACAAAGTGAAGATAGAAGCAAATTAAGTCACTCATAATAAAATAATAAATTTATTTAATTTACTTCATAAAGAAATCAGCTCGACTTGTTAGCATAGTTGGGATATCGTTATTATTTTTGGCTTTCTAGTTACCATATTACTAACTCTTATTTGAAATTGTTGGTTTCCAATTACAATGATCCTGACCTAGAACAGACAGTTTTCTACTTTCATTGAAAGTCGAATCCGGGATTCCCATACATATAGCAGTGCATTTAACTACGTACACATGAGCTGAAGTCTTATTTTGTACTTTCTGGGGGAAAAAAAAAATTGCTGTTATCTAAAGAGATCATTTGAGAATACTGGAGAGGGAGAGAAGAATGCAGAAACCAAAATTTTCTCATGCTCTGTTAGGGTCAAGACAATAAGAGTGCGAACACCTGTGTTGGAAAACCACTCACCACTAGCAACCAATGTAATTAGTTCACATCCGAGGACCTCTCACGTTCTTCCCAAAACGCTTTTCAATCCTTTCAGTAGGTTTGAGGATTTTGCCCAAGGGAGGAGGAGACACATCCCGTCATTGCATAGCCACAAAGTATTAGTACGTTAGCTGCTGCTTCATGAATGCAGGTGTGTGACCTGTTCAACAGCTCTTCTATTTTAGGAATAATTGCTGTATAAGAAAGGGTCACTGACTTTTGTAGAATCGCACGTTCGTCGTCGTTTTTCACTAAGGACGACTATTTTGATATTCGTGTAAGTATATACGGTACCGCACTGTGTGATGGATGAGTTGTAATAGCAATAAAAAAGATCTGTTACTTCTGTATTTAAATATACAGCTATTCTTTTCCGTTCAAATGTCCTACAAACTTTTTTTTTTTTTTTAACCGAACTTCGGGAAACTAAAAGTTTCTTGACAAAAATGTATTTGAAAGGAAAAAACTATGATATTATTACATTAAATTAGATTGCGTAAATCAAGTGTTCAAAGTGCCCTTCATTTTCAATAAACAAGGAAGAACACATTACATCATTGATGATGTTGGATGGTAATGTCATATTCAGAAATATTTTAAATGATCTAGATCAGGGACATCGCTATAGTTTTCATTGCTTTGAGAATAGCCAAGCGGAGAGGAAGAAAAATTTTAAAGGAGTAGCTATTTCTTTTTCTTTTCTTTTTTTTTCTTTTTTCTTTTTTTTTTTTTTTTTGCAAATGATGAAAAAAACGACTAAAAGCTTTATCAGTGTGGGTGTGGAAACGAATGGAGATAATTAGCTGGGTCGAGTGTGGAAAACTAATGAGAGTGATTTAGGAGTGGTGGGGGGAAAAAAGAACAATTTTAGATATTATTAAGAAGAGGAAGAGAAACTGGTTGAGACATTGGCTAAGAAGGAATTGTAGCATGACGGATGTGCCAGAAGGTATGGTGTCAGGAAAGGGAGGGAGGGGACGAAGGAGACTACAATTAATGGACGATATCGAAACAAAAAGAAATCGTACTTGAAAAGATTAGCAGAAGACCGTGGAGCATGGAAGCTTCTCAGTTACGACAAGTGACCTGCCAATAATGGCAAAATACCTATGATGATGATAATGATTTTTTTTTTTTTTTTTGTATACGGAAAATAGTAGTTTATATTGCTTGACCTGCATTACAATACAATATGTCTGAGGAGGTAGGCGTAGCCATAAAGGGGCTCTCGCCCCCATTGGCTCTAACGTCTTCACTGCCCTAGATCCGTACTTTTTTTCAGAAAGAAAACCTCATTATTCCCAGCCCATACAGAGAAGTTCATTGGTAATTGTGGCCATGTAACAACTACTTTTGAAGTACGAGCATCTATTGATGACTTTCAATTCATTGTAAGTCTTACTTAATTACAAAGTAACTTCTTAGAATGTAATAGAGAACTCAATAACTTCTAATATCAAACGACTTACTGCCAACGCTGAAGTTTTCAGATATGTTTGCGTGCTAATTATAAAGCAACTATGCCGTGACGGAAATTGTAAGAATATCGTCTGTATTTGTACTGTTAAAATATTCGAACAAAATAATTGTTCAAAAAAAAAAAATAATTCGAATCAGAAGCACCTGCAGAGTTATTCGAATGATCATTTAGAAATCCTACACGGAAATGATTTCCTTTCTTAAATCAAGCTGTGTTGAGCATTGATGCAGAAAGGATTTGGTCCTTCTGAGGTATACTTGCATTCAATATGCTTGGTAATGCTTCTGATATCAAGGTTGAGAATGATAAATAACTGTACTCAAAAACAGAATAAAAATATAAAATCTTAACGTGCAAAACATAGTGTTTTATATTAAACGGAAAACAGGTTGAAGATCTTACTTATATAACGAAAATTCTTCTCTGCAATATTCACCAAATAACTCGAGAAATATATTCAGAAAATAACGCAGAACAAAGAATAAAGACTCATTTTATTATCGCTTTTGTTTATATCGATAGCTATATAGCATGTCATTGCAATGCCACATTCCTTACAGTTTAGGTCATGGTATACATAAAATGGTAATATACAAGTGCAGCGTGATGTCACACCGAAGAATAACAGTATTTATTGTAACCGGTATTACTTGTGTCGTCGTAAAATAAATATATATATAAATAGCTAGGAACTAGATTTTTTTTATATTAAAAAGAAAACTTGGAACACAATAATTCCGAACCTTTCTGATAGAAAGCAAAATATGTTTCTTAAGTTTGAAATTAGATTAATGCATTGATTGTTACAGGGTCGTGTTCGTAATAGAACGTATGTTAGAGAGGTGGGGGAGAAGGAGTATATTAGAATTTAATACTACTAAAAGTGATAACTCCTACGTAAAGACTAAGTGATGACTAAGACCGTTATACATGGAAACTTTTCAATTTGCAGTAAATAACTTGTCACTATGGGCGCAGTGGTGTATAGAGAATTTCATCAAGGGAGGGGAAGAGGGGTTCAGACTCCAGGTTCACTTAGTTTCAGGTCACGTGTTTTTTCTTTTTTTCGTGTGTATATCGTAATAATGTCAGTGTTCATTTTTCCATAATTTGCTGAAAGAGGGTTGTAACCTGGACCCCGCCTTTGTGTATGCCACTGGATGGCAACATACTTACGTTAATAAGAATGAGATGAGCATTGTTTAAAGATTTTTATATTATAGACGGATAAACTACACTAGGTATATGGCCTGCCTGCGGCTGGACTAATGCGGATTTTAGAAGCAATACCAGATGTAAGAACAATTTATTCGCTACAATAACAGAGGGAATCAGTGACGACGCCAGGTTTAAATTGTTTGGGGCGGAATGGGGGGAAACTGGACGTGCAGATAGTTTTGAAGGATAACTATGTTATTAAATCAAAAAGCAAAATTGTATATATTTCAATACAAGGTATCTGGGGTAGGGCAGGCATAACCACTGGGGGATGCTCTCCCATACCCCTTCTGGCATTGTCACTGGAGGAAACAGTCCTTCGCGACCATTCAGTTACACGTTAGAGTAAAATAAAGTATTCAGGACGAAAAATTGTCATACAAACTAACAAATGTCTTTCGTATTATTATTATTATTATTATTATTATTATTATTATTATTATTATTATTATTATTATTATTAAACTCTTCCGACTTGGATGGAAATACTTCGTCTTAGATATAAATTTAAATTTAATCTATCTTTCAAACGATAACCAGTATCATAATAGTTTCGTCATAATGTAACATGTGGACGAATGTCAGGGAACAACGAGGAGCAATCGGATTGCCTATACACGCTGTGCTGGAGAATGGTTATGGTTATCCCTGACAAACGTGGTTTGATTGATGGGGTCTTTATGTCCCTTTGTCAACAGCGAGACTGTATAGAACGAGACATACTGTTGTAAAGTGGGATCTTGCTCTCCCACCGGGAATCGAATCCGAGACCTCCTGCACCAAAGCCATGCGCTCTAGTCACTAGGCCAGGAAGGAGTATACGTAGTTTGAGATCAAAGCAGATTGTGAGCCAGATGCAATGTCCGCTTTTTCGGCGAAATTTTACATTAATCTGTAAATCACATGTCTCATACAGCCTCGATAATGAAAAGAAACGTTAAACCAACCAAGCGGGGCAATAGCGTGATTGCGATGCACACAGGGCTGGATTAACCCATCTGGAGGTCCAAGGTAGAAAAAAAAATATGTGGCCCCTGCTGTCTTCACCTAATACATTTGGTCATATTTTATTTTATGATGATGATTGTATCTTCATGATTTTTTTTTTTTATAGCAACTGAGATTTTGTGCAGAGTGGAGGCCCGGGGCTAAGGCCCCCTAATCCCTCTTCTTAATCCGGCCCTGGGTGCACATTACAAAGTGAATCTGGATGCTCACGTTTAAAACACGAATTGTGTATTGGTTCTGACTCCTTGCAGAACGAACGTTTATAATTACATGATAACGAAAGAAACAACAAAATCACGATTGATATTAAGTACTCATAGAGGCACAATTAATTTGTATAAATTAACTATATAAGTACTTAAATTAAAACATGGTTTCTTTAATTAGAATACTTTTATTAGGGTTTTTCTCTCTCTTCGTCTGTTAAGATTAAATCTTGCAACAAAGAATTCATACACCAGAGCTCTTAAAATTTTGAACATACGGTACACACAAACCTAACGAGAATACAAATTTTCATGGAATTGTCGCTGGAGGTTATAGTTTTATTGTAAAATTATTTTTTTAAAAGAAATATTTAGAACGCCTGGTTCTTATACATCCCAACACTCACATAAGTTTGGCTGGTTGCCGACAACTAGGTGTTCTGTTGACTATCCATCGAGATTCTTTTTTCCTTTCGTAAAAAAAAAGTACAACTTTTAAAAACAATGCTTTTATAAAATGCATAAAAAAGATCTTTTGTGGTGTAATTCAGTGTTATTGTCGTATAAGAAAGATTAGAAAAGTGTACTAAAAACGAGAAAATAACATTTTGATGGGACTAAGATTAAAAGAATTGGGCGATCTTCTTGAAGTTGAGGCTAAATTTTAAGGATATGAGGGATGTGGTGCGCTCGCAACCAATAATTTTAGTCTTAGTCTCCTCCCTCGCAACAAAAATATTCTGTCCTTTTTAGTGCATTTTTCTAAACCTTTGTTAATATGGCAGTAACACTGAATTACCCCCACAAAAATCTCCTTTATCTGCAGAGATAATTTTGTTGCAACATATAGTTCATACTATATACTAGAACTCTGAAATTTGAACATATAATATACGCAAACCCGACCACAATGCAATTATATCATTTTACTCTAGCATTATATTACTTGTATATTCGCTCGGAAGAACACCTATCTATAGTGGGACCACTTGAGTTTCAAATCCAGTTGGAAACTGCTGGTACATATCTCACAGCGTCGGTGCTGAAAATATATTAACTTTCCCAATTCAGTCAAACATCTCCATCATGTACAGTGAATAAAATTTCTAAATTCAATTGGGCATCGTAATTATAACCATTTTCGTTCTGTTCAGGAAAAGCTTAGTTTTCTCAAAAGTTGACAAAGAAAAAATGCAGTTAGTAAATGAAGTGGTGACTAACTCTGTATCCAATTCTGCTTCAATCCGGAGCTCCCTCGTGGTTATATGATTAGCATACGCATCTTGGAAGCGGAATATTCGAGTTAGATTTTCGGTGCGGGCTCGCATGGCTCGAATCCCACGTTAAACTCTAGGTTCCCGTCTCAATAGGCCTAACTTCACTGGAGAATGGGACACTAAACTCGAATTCAAGTAATCTACTTGAGTCCTCGTTATATTTGCTCATAGCATCCTATCTGGCATTGCCCACATTAGTTCAGGTGCTTTTAGGTTCAGACCTTGCTGGGAGCACAAGGGTTTGAATAAAAAATCGAGTAGTGGCTAAGGTCTTATTAAGATCCTGTACTTTGTAACCTCGGTGTTGCATAAAGGATGTAAAGCGAAAACAGCAAATCTCTCTCTCTCTCTCTCTCTCTCTCTCTCTCTCTATATATATATATATATATATATATATATATATATATATATATATATACAAAGGAACGAATCGTACCTCTTTATTTTCTGCTAGAGCAAAAACTAATATTGTTTCTCGAGTGGTAGCTCCGAATTCAATTAGAATTGTAGGTGACCAGTATACATTGTTCTTGACACTCGCAAGGGACTAAAATGGTCTCGTGTTAGCGTCTTGTTTTTCTACATTTGTTAAGTCACGAACGAATTTTTTTTCTCTTCTTTTTATCGGACTCCTTTTCTCTATATGCTATAAAAGAATTGTTCATTTGCCCGGTAGATTTTCATCACTTCTATATATCATCTTAGAAAAGAAAGATCGTCTTTCCTTTTGCAGCATACTGTTGATTTCATTGCCTTGTTTTATGAACGAAGTAATGCAGAAATACGTTCAACTTAACATAACTTAATGCGCTTTTGCGGTTTAATTTTACACTTGGTTCACATAACAAAAGACTGACTGCAATAAAAATTGTTTCAGTTTAATAATATTGTATGGAAAGCATTCATGGGCGCCGCCGTACATAGTCAACGGGGCAGTGACGATGAAAAGTTTAAGACAAATATGATTTCTTTTCTTTTAAGCTTTGTTTGTTTCATTATATATATTTCGAACAGGGTGGTCTAGTGTCGGAATCTTGATTTCAAAATCAGGAAGTGTGGAAATAGCTACACTTGAGTTTCTTTTTACGTCTGGATGTTAATTTGCGGGGTAGCTGCAGAGGGAGCAAAATTAAAATATGTGTACAGAAAAAGAGGACTGGTTGTACTATTATTTTTTTTTAATTGTTGTAAAAATAAATACTGATAGAATCCACAGGGAGTACTTCAGCAAGGTTCATAACTGTCTTGACTGACCATTTTGAAATTTCTTTTCCACTTCCATAGTGAAGGTTTTCGATGTTTGGGGCAGGAGCGTCATTTCATTTTTTGCTTGGGTGGGGGGCAAGACCCTTGATATAAGTAAAATTTCGCATTTTTCACTGATTTACTACTATCTTATTCATAAAAACTATACAAATCTCAAACTCAGGGGAGCAATTGCCCCTCCCTGCCCCCCTAAATGACGCCCCTGGTTTGGGGGCTTTATGCCTAACTTAAATATGAAATAGTGGTTATGCTTCTGTTCCCAATGTGGAAGCTATCTACAGGACCGTGTAAAGCAACTCACTTTTTTTTTTCTGTAGCGGGTATTAGGACGATTTCGTATTTCGAAACAGTTGTAAAGTATGGACACTTCCAAAATATGCAGTCTATATTTACCAACATACAAAGTAGCTAATGTATTGTCAGAATAATCATTAATTTGCTTGCGTTTAGGTGTGTTGGTTAGACTTACAGCCAGAAATAAATAAAAGGGATGGAAAAGCTATGAGCAACTTTAAAGGGCCGCAACATATTTTTTTGATCCTATTTTGTATAATTTATATCGCCAAGGGAAATCAGAGTGCAGCCCTTGAAATGTATTTGTACAGGCCTATTACATGGTTTAAAACATAAATGTGTTTGAGTTGAAATTATCCTCCCTTTTTGTGTATAATAATAAATAAGTTCTATAAATATGTAGTGCGAAAATAATATACTCTGAAATCTGCCTAAAGTCACATAGGAGATGCCCGTCTTAAAGTGATCGTCTTACAGAGGGTGGCCAGTTTTATTATAAAATCGACCAGTAAATTTAATTGTATTAATTTTATGTGAAATAATTGTTGCATAAAGCCATTTTATAGTTTTTACGAGAGTTATTGTATCTCTGTACATAAAACATCGAAATGAGTATTTCTCGGCCAAAATTAGGAGCGTATAAATTCAAATCAATAACAGAAAATGACTTAACAAACTCACCTCACAACTCTGATCTCATTTTTATATATGTAAAACATATAATTAATATTTACATAGCTTTTGGTAAAATATACTCAGGCTATAGGCTAATCCCTTTAGCTTAGAGTTCAGTTTAGTTTCGTAATTATACTAGAATGTCGAAATGAGTTCGTAAAAGAATTGAAATTGTTAATGTCTGTTTATTTACTCGAAATATAATAGCAATACTTTTGCGTTGTATGTGGCAACGCGGCACACAACCTAAGGCAGGGAAAGTATTGGAATCTTTTTGAATGAGAACATTAGACAGATATGTTTTGAAGTGGCGATAATAAACTATCGCATTTACGGCGCTGTCATCAAAGTAGAATCTGTTCGGTTCACGGAAATAAAAGACAGAACATGCAACGCAACTTAAATAATCTAAATGAACCACAAAGTATGAAAAAAAAAATGGAAGAAAACGACAAACGAACAAGGAACAAAGTTGATTCTGCCAGGTCAACTTTCTCTTTTTATTATGCATATCATAGCTACCTTTAAAATATATAATGCAAAATATGTTTAGACTAATTATATATTAGACTTCAGCAATGCATACCACAAGTTGGGCTTCTATCATAAATACTTTTGCAAACAGGTGTTGAAACTATGTAATAGGAGCTTAAAATTAATTCAGTTATAATTATTGAATACTTGAGATGCTTTCAATAAGTGCTATTTGTAATAAACTGTGTTGCAAAATAGTATTTTCCCTCATCTTCCTGTAAAAGTAAAAGTTTTCAACATTATGACCGCTACAATTAAAGTAACTAATATTAAGTTATCTGGAATCACCATATACTGTATGTGAACGTGGCCCGTTTATGGGAGAGCACAATGGTACTTTGATTGTATGTACAAGTGTCAACAGACGGATAGATGTGGCTAATTTTTACCCCAAGTAGTGTCTAAATTAGAAATATGGCAGTTTAACAGATTTTTATTGTATTAGTATTTGAGTCTAAACTAAACTTCCTGGCATTACAGCCCACGAAGGGCTGCAGCTGGCTACGAGACATTTTGTTAATGATCTTTGATCACTTCGTTGGTTTTCGTCGTCTAATTTCTCATTTATCTTGATCAGGATTCAATGTTGTTGTTATCCTAAGTACTTGACCCTGCTGGTAGGTCAGTTTGGAAATTGAGGAATTTCCATACACTACGATAGAGTTACCAGATTTAGAAAATAAATAAATAAAAGAAAGAAAAGGACGCTTGGTAAACTGGCTTAATTTGACAATTAACTTAGGTATAATCTTTGCTATGTCATCATTCATATTAATAGGAAAGAAGTCTCGGATAGCATTTCAAAATAACTACATTTTTATTTGTTTAACCTTTATACGCCGGGCAGGGATTTGAACAAATCGTAGACTCTCACGTTGGGAACCCTGGTGATCCCCTAATTTTTACAGAGTAATAGTTGATACCTCGCTGGAAAGCTTATGGAACACTAATTCCAATGAGGTAACACTTGTGCAATTCCCGCCCTATTCGTAGAAGAATAATAAGAAAAAAACCTTAAAAAAATTGAAAAAATAGAATTTGGGGCCCTTGCAATCCTTAGTCACTCTACGCTGCCAAATAAAGCTAATGTGTAGGCAACGCACTTGTAACAATAATATTTTTTTTAAAAAATGGTAGCCATTACTGCAGTACAAAGCGGGATAAAAATTCAGAACAAAATTCCTATTAAAACGCCCTATATATCATTTTCGAAGGGCTGTTGCAGACCTTTACGTTCCCACCCCCATCCACCCACCCAAACATACACCATAGTACCACTATCACGTAATATTCACACTATTTTTAATTATTGTCCGTAGAAAGTACAGAAACAAGAATCATGCTTCTAGATCAATTCAGTGAAAAGATGTCTTACATGGAACCGTCCAGAAAATAAATGTAATTCATTTTTAAAAACTTAGAAAAAAAAAAAACTGCTCCTCTTCTACTCCTTTTATATAAACAACAAAGTACTTTTGCAGGGTATTAGCGTGTAGTGGACCACTTCATTGCTTCACATATCAATTTTTATGACTCTACCCCCAAGGGGGGAGATGAATGTCCCTCGTAAAAACCTGATATATATATATATAAAAAAAAAACACATGAGCTTTACCCTCACCTCTCTCCACCATAGTATCCCCATATACATAAAATTCATATCGGCGGCAATTTTTATCCTTCAGGATTATACTGATACCAAATTATCTTTCTAGCTCAATTAGGGGCTGAGCTATTAAGGTTTAAAGCCTTGACGCAGCAGTTGCGTCCCTCGGTGTTTAAAGGTTAATCTTACTCCAATTTTAATGTTTACATTACCTTTTAACATTTAACAGAAATTAGGAAGAAATGCATCGATTGTTTCTTGAGGTTCATATTACTTGCCAAAAATGGGACCTTTTTCTTTTTTCTTTTTTCTTTTTTTTTTGTGCGGCATTTTTGCGTCTAATCTACACGTTTCTTGGGACTCAGAACGACTTTGTGAAAAACGGGATGTCTTTTGCCTGGTCACACTACACTACGAATCTGAATCATCATGTATCCGTTCTGTACCGTCCCTCAATAGTAGTTTTTCTCCGTCTCTCTATTTATATAAGGCCTTGTTTTATACAATAATTTGTATGAATACGTACAAAACATTTTAAAGTGATGTGGATGACTTTCTTTTCGTTTAAATCTTGAAATCAGAGCACAACTTTTTATTGTGAATGTACAAGCTCTTCATTTCTGGATAAAGTAATTTAATGTGTTATTAAAATGTAAATAGGGTGTAATCTACGTCTGGTATACTGTACCTATGTACGTATTCATTTGGCTTGCATAATTGTCTCAAGAAGTGTTCATAAGCTTCATGTGGTGAGCAACTTTTTCTTTTTTTTTTTTTTTTTTTTTAAAATATATATCTTTGGCTTGTACATTACATTTTTTATTGTTTGTTCTAACACTGGTTTTTGTTATTTCCTTAGGTCAAGACGTTTAGTGTTGGTCCATCGGAGACGGCGCGGTCGTGCATTCGTCTTGCATTAGACCATTTAGAAATGAGAGGTTTGGATCCAGTGGATTTTCAGCTGTGGGCCAAAACAGGTCGAGATGAAGCACCGTATCCTCTTATTGGCCACGAGAGGCCATTTGCCATTAAACTTAGCTGTTTGCGGGATGCACTCAGTGCCGAAGAGGGTTTCGACTTGGATCACTGTAATAATATTTATGGAACTGATCCGCTTGCTAAGTGCCAGTTTATTCTCAGGTGAAGTATCGGTAGAGTAATATAATCATATTCATTTCAGCGTTTGCTATTGGTAAGCTCTGGAAAATGTTGAATTGAATAATCTTGACTTGTGTACATTTAATATGTAGTAATTGAGAATAGCGCAAATAAATAATACTAGGCGCATAAGGAAACACATTTACAAAGCAAGGAACATTTAAAGTAACTGCGTAGAATAAGTTAATGAGATCCCAGTCCTATCACTTTATTTCACTTCATTAATATACTATCCTATATAAGTTTCTTAGGCCTGTGGCCATAAGTTTCAAATTATTATATAATCTGTTTTGTAAAGTTTATCAATTGACATTATATTTTGAGCTCAAGACCTTTTATAGTTGAGATATGAAACAAAATGGTTTCTGCATTGTATTCTTTATAAAAAAAAAAAGTTCAAGATTCATCAAGGAAAATGTAGTCTTGTTTTTTTTAAAAATGGCCACCAACGAACGTATCGTTAAAAAACCTGTATTTACAATCGTACACAGAACAATTCAGTATTTGGTCTCGAAGAAAGATCTTGGCGCTGGAGACGTGGGAGTTCATGTGGTTTGGATAATCTTTCGATCCGCAAAGATCTTAAAATCTACTTCTGTTTTAAAAACATACGTTGTCGTTTCATCGGTTGGACCACCTCAGTTTGTCAATCCAATTTCTCAAATACTCTTGGCCCTCCTTATAATTATTATGACGCCTATTTTTCCAGGAGATGGGTATTCAGGATTTTCCGAACAATTCTCTACATACGTACGTTCTATTTGAAGCTTTGCTCTGGGCATAAAGGAATATTAATGTTGTCCAGTAATTCGAATATATCACCTTTTCCACAACCTTTATTCCCTGTTCGTTGATATATATTACAGCAGATAAACGTATTTATCCTTTTGAACCCTTTCTTGCAAGGCTATGTATCAAAACACATGAGCGACAACAGCCTCTGTAAGGAAGGCGAATTTGTTACTAATTTATTATTATTTTAAACATGATTTGTATAGACTATTTTTAGAAGATTTTCTCGCAGCATGAGTGTTGTAAGTTTCACGAACTTTCAATCTCGAACCTACAATTTTCTGGTTCCGAGACGAACAGACTACCGCTGAGCCATGTGTTAATGATAATATAGCATGACGTCTGAAATATCTGACTATAAATTTAATCTTGGATGTCCCGGAACTAAATTGTTCTCAAGTTAAACTTAACGAAGGATGTGTGATTAATGAAGTTGTATAATCACTGAACTGAACAGGTATATGAATGTGTGATGTCAGAATACACGAAATATTTTTGTGTTGGATAAATAAACAAACATAAGGACGACACAAACAATTAATGATGGTGACTGTAATCAAGAATAACTACTAATAAGGTTACTGTAAGAAAGATATACATGTTACGACTTGTTTTTGTTATTATTATTATTTAAAGGTAGATATATTCGTGTAGCAGTCTTCGTGTGTTCGTTGGTAGTATAAAAGTAGAATTTCCAGTTTTAATAATGATGACTTCTATTAAAAGATTTAAAAGGATTGCCCTTGATAAGCTTGTGCAGAGAAGATTATGAAAGTTGTCCAGTTGCGAAATTTTGTTTATGTACATATTTATATTTGTATGTATCAAAAAGTTAAGCAGCTTATAAATTTCTTTCTCAGGAATGCCAACTTCGATGGAAGTCTTAACAAATATTTTAGTAAATTTAGATGTATAATTGTACATTAGAAAAAAAAAAAAAAAAGAGAGAAAGAAAATGTCTTTTATATATTTTGCAAATGCTGTCATAATGTGGACTTAATTATAAGTGCCAAGGGCAACATTTCTACATATATTGTTGTACTTTTACTTCAAATTTTCGTGAAACTTACCTAGCGTACAGAATCTACACTTTTTACCGCAAATTTGAGCTGTTTTATGTTTACTTAATAATTCATACTCTGCATTCATAAATTGAAATTTAAAAGGACTTCTTACAACACTTTCTTTCGTCTCAATGCACAATTTACTTTATTTCAATATACTACCAACATATATTATACCTTACATATGAAAATCCTAGCACCTGAAAAACTTGCCCCGTCAATATATGGCATGTGAAGTGAAATAAATTGACAATATTACTATGACAAGAAGTTGTAATTGTGAGTACTATTCTTTAATATAAGTATGGTCAATTCTAAGAAAAACATGAATCATTGTCTTTTTAACTTGATGTAGTGATATTACTGGGCACTTAAGATAAAATATTATCTTTAAAAGCACTTAATCTCTTTTTATTGGCGAGATACTGCAGGAATACAATACAAAATCCCAGAAAAAGTTAATACGGAAGTTGGTACATAAACAAAGAAGTGTATTTTTGGATTTTTTTAAAAGTTGTTTTCTCATGCAAACAAAATTCTTAACGAACTGGTTTGAAACATAAAGCATCTTGGCTCATGATATTGTAAAGTCTATGATTTAGTTTAATACGTTTTAAATGTATTTAATCGTTTCTTACTAATATTTTTATTATTTATAGTGTAATATATGTCTTGAATTTCCGGCAGCATACACAAGATGAGAAGTGACTTTTAATCCCATAACAATGATAGTAATATAAAAGAAATAGCCAGTTCGTGTAGTGACTCCGAGATACGTAGCAGTCCAGCTCATTTATTCGAAATTTTTCATAATTTTCTGCGTAGTACTGGATTAGATAGTTTCCTTCCTTACGTGTTTTTGTACATTGGCTTCTAGAACTTGAATACATGGTAAAACAGCCCACGAAGAGCAAAAGAAGGTCATATGCAGCTGCTGCCACTTCTTCTCATAACTTTAATTTTCTGTATCAATGTATTAAAGATAAATTTGGTAATCTGTAAAGAAATTATTTATGTCATGTATTTTAAGAGACATCATTGTATTGTTGTTTCTGATATACTGTACACGCTTAATACTTCATATAATTGTTGTTTTTCTGACTGTAAGAGTATTGACTTATATTACTTTTATTTCTGATAGGAATGTTCGGAAGACTCCTGAGTGTCCTAGTTCAGATCAAAAGAAAGGGAAGAAGCCTCGAAAGTCACCAATGAAAATCCGACAGGTGTTTAGGCGGAGCGTAAGCAAAGGTGAAGACGGTGTGTATAGTGGCGGGTTATTATTTGGAGTTCCTCTTACCAGATTATGTGATGGAGACAGCATTCCTAAGTCAGTTATGGTACGTACTTTCAGTATGGTAAAAATCAAACTGGAAAAAATTACATACTCCTTTAATCTTCTTGCATTTAATAATTTTCGCAGTTCTCTTTTAATAATTCTCAAATCTGCATGTAAAGGGTCTAAATAGAATAAAATCTATTCCATCTACTTTGATAGAAGAGTGAAATTAACTTTCTCCCCGCTAACCCCATCCTGTCGTTTGGAGAAGTGGTGGAACTGTTGATTCCGCTCAAAGTAAGCTCCATGGTGTCTTCTTTTTTGTATGGTTAACTACCAAGAATTACTTAAGGGCGTCATAGAATCTTCGCAACTGGCTTGGAGATTGCAAAACATAAATGTTGCTACTCCTCTTATCATAATCAACCTCTTTGCAAGGAATTTTAGAATGTATCTGAGTTTATATAAAGCATATGAGCTTGAGGTTCTCACTATTTGAGCTTTGTATACTTACATATTTGTAAAGACTTGATTACATTAAACTATATCACTAAAATAAGCAATACATGACTAACACTATTGTAGTTCTAGCTAATTCATACGTACTCAATTGGGAATCGGCAATTGTGAAGTATGTTAGAATAGCGAAGTATGTCTGCTAGAAAAATGACAGTTGACACTGATAACAGAGACATGAAAATTTTACGATTCGTATTGGAGCGCAAAAATATATAAACTGCACTGATAACAGACATGAGAATTTTACGGTTCATATTGGAACACAAACATTAACGGCAATAGAAGAAAACAATACTACTTCATCTGACCTTCCATTAGTGTGACGTTATACATGAGTTAATATATATATATATTATACTATGTGAAATGGCGACGGTGTTCATCTGTTCTACCACTCCTCCAGCAAAAAGGGTCTATATCATATTATGTCAGAAAAAATCACTTTGCGTAACTGAAATAAAAATATCAGTACAACATTCTATTACTAGCAGGAGTTGAATTAATATGTTGAAGAGAAATAATACATGAAAAACACTAGTTTATCATCAGATAATTCGTAATAATAATATTAATAATAATAATAATAATAATAATAATAATAATAATAATAATAATAATAATAATAATAATAATAATAATAATAATAAAAGTATTTATCCTTTCAGTCACTGGAGTCTAAAGGTTCCGCTCGTAGTGAAGCGGGAAATATGGAGTTTAAGCATTTCTTATATTGCAAACAGTTTTTAACGGCAGTGTGGCTTAATTTCCACTTTTGCAATGGCAGAGTGAAGGAAAGTAGGAGGGTACCTATCGACTTAGGTAGAATGGACTTTAATTTTATTACGCTTTGTTCACTATCCAAAACCCCTATTGCTCTTAAGGAAAAAACTGACTACCAAAATATTCTGAAAGCGTAGTTGCAAAATGTCCACCGCTGTTAGAGAGGGTACAATCATACAAGTTCAAGTTTTTCATATAATGAATGAAATATTGTAGTCATGTCTTGAAGATTACTTTCGAGTAAGTCTTGTTTATAGATGTCGGAGACTTAGGAAGAGTTCCGCATTGTGTCAGGAGAATAGTTGTTACACTTGCTTTTTACCCATGTGAAAAATTTAGAATGGGAATTACTTGAGAAACTAAAGTGAAATAAAGACATTTACATCTACTCAACGTAATAAAGCAATTACTGTACTACAGCGCCTTTATGAAATAAAAGATCTCTTAACCCCATCCTCAAAACTGTACCTCACGAAAAGTACTATTTCTTATTCACATTTATGATCTTCCTATTTTTAAATAATTCCTATAAAAAGGCCTCTTTGCTGATGTCACAAACATTTGGTTCAAATCTCAAACAAATCTAGCTCCGAAAGATATAACAGCTAAACTTACAGAATGGATAAAAGTGAACCAACTTAACATAAAGATAATGAAAACGACAGTAATAAATTTTTGAGAGAAAACCAAATTTTTCAATTTACATCGAATCTAGTTTGGAAACTCTTACTGATATCTTAGGGTTAAGAATGGAAGTTAACATGGGATAAACATGTTAGTGATTTGTTGAGGAAACTAACCACGAGATTATACGCACACTCAGATTCTTTCTTTGGAAACATTGAAAACCATTAATTCGGTTTGATACAGTATCGCCTATATGGAATCATTTTCTGAGGAAATATCAGTGATACGACAAAAGTGTTTTACAATGTAGAATAAGATACTCAGAATAACGAGTAATGTTGTCAGTTTTCTTTCATACATCTAGTAGACCACTGGATCGAAATCTAAGAATGTTACCATTACCGTGTGTATATCTATTCTCGAAACTTCATCAGTCATACACGTGAATAAGCGAAAGTTTCCACTGAAATCAGATCTACACCAGTACAGTACTAGAACCATTAATCATATTCATATACAAAATTTCTGATTAATAAAAACTCAAAACTCGTCCCACTACTTAAGAATAAAACTATATAATAAATAATTGTCATATTCTATAAAACAAATCTAAATTTTCAGTTTGAGAGAGATCTTAAATTATTCGTATATAATCACCTTTTCTATAGAATAGAGGAATATCTTCAATCAGATCTTTCTGTATAAGATCAAGATTAAAATCTACTTTTGTATGTGTTGTGAAAATATGTATTACAAGCGCAATTAATATATAAAAATTAACTTACTATTTTACTAATATTGTTATGTTATATCTTTGTTTGAATTTGTCTGAGTGTAGAGTATCTTTAAGGTGCTTTTCTGTAAACATTTTGTATCTTCTGATGAGATCACAAACTCAGAGATCGTAAGGCGGAGAACTAACTAACTAAATAAATAAATAAATAAATAAATAAAATAAATAAATATAATTATTTTACTTTATTTGATTACTGAGACACAGTAGATGGAATATCTCTCGTTTACAAACAGTTAACTCCTGCATTTGGTTTCGTTTTCATATAAGAAAGGAAGAAACATATTTTAGTTGTATTGAATATTAAATACTAAGAATATTCTGATGATGTGAGCATGGTGAAACTTGCATTATGACTGTATTATTTATAAGTAATCTACAATAATTACAGACCAACAGTCGTTCAATCTTTTAAAAAACACTAAAATTATCTTGTTGAAAATCTAGCACTCATGATACCTACAATTTTGACACAATACAGCTATTCCTTCCTTTTTTGTCTTTTTTTCTCTGAGATGAATTTTGCACCTCACGTGTTACAAATAAGACAGCTTAGGTTACTTTTAATTCCTCTTTAGATCCTTATGTTGTATAATTACTTTCTTTGTTTCATATTTAGCGAACTCTAATTTTATTACATCGAACTTTTATGTTTTTATTATTACTCTTTCTCACTCTCTCAATGATAAGGATTAAGTGTTAAAAAAAAAAAAAAAAAAACTTTAGTTGAATCTTATTCTTTTTAATATAGACACGTACATTTGAGTGTCATACAAATGGATAATACCTATTTTACAATTTCTTCGTAGCTCTGCTTCCACAATTCTACAGACAACACTAGTATCGTGCTGGTTTTAAATTGCTTAATTTACAAAATAAGTTACAATTATTAAATAAAATTTCTCAGTATTTTCTTTCATTATTATTTTTATTTATTTAAGCTTTCATTACTGATAATTTTATATATTTTGAACAGTCGATGCTGCAACAAGTTTTCCTGAAGGGCCCCTTCACGCAAGGTATATTTCGAAAGTCTGCCAATGCTCGTCTTGTGCGAGAGCTTCGAGAGAAGATGGATTCTACGACGGAAGATCTTCCTTTGGATCATGTTCCAGTGCTGGTGACAGCAGCGTTGCTCAAAGACTTCCTTCGCTCTCTTCCGGACCCTCTCCTGGTCGCTGCCTTTTACCCAGATTGGATGGAAGCCATCGAGTGCTCAGACGATAAAGAACGGCTCTTGAGGATAAAATCGTAAGTTTCTATTAGTTTTTACCGATAATAATTTCTAAACATATATAGCTAATGTTTACTTTAGATATTCTGTATCGAGCAAATTTCCATATACTTAGTGTTGTAATAGGTTTGGGTCAAAAGTGCTATGGAAAAACGGTAGCGTGATAATATGTAGGTTATAGTCTGTAGTTTTCCACATATCACAAGAGGACTCCTTCGTCGATTTCCTGGACCTTCTCAGCTTTACTGTCGACCTCGGCAACCATCTACTTCATCGC